>NC_142939.1:60122276-60142276 GCF_046866305.1 Octopus bimaculoides | reverse complement strand
CTTTTTCCTTGTTAGAACAATGGAATTTCAACTTCAATTATTGGTTTCACGAAAATCCTTTATGCATTTTCATACAAATTACAATCTCTGATATGATACTGAAATTCAGTAACGCGGATACATTCTCTCTTGCTTCCTAAAAGTTTCTTTGATTCGTATAATGCATTTCTTTGTTATTTAGCACTTCTAACGTGACTTTTGAATAATTAGGAATTATTTTCAATGCTCACCTGTTATTTATTATAATATCAAATTTTTATTCTCAATACAGCCTCCATGACTGCCTCGTAATATAATATTTCAATTATCTTTTATTGTAATTACTTTTTATCCTATGCACTACTCCTTAGATGACTCCATATTTCTTCAATTATGCTATTTATTTATCTATCTTCGAACCACTATCTATCTGGCATTACATTACTTTAAGTATTTATATTTTATCAACGAAGTTTCCCTAGGCAATAAATATACGCTAATATACGTTTAATACTGGTTCAACTGAATATATAATCTGTTCTTTATTCTTGCGTAATTTCAGTTCAATTCCTATCTACACTCGTTTGACCCTGATCAACATTTAATATTTTCCTACCTTAGATAAATCATAACCCTACATTTATTCATATCCTTTTAATTACCATAAATTATTTTCTAAATTTCTACTGCAATATAATCTTTGTCTTCTTGAATAGCTATCAACCTTAGGGTGAAAACCATTATTATTTGAATTCCCAACGTTGCATAATACAAATAGCTCAAGCCTGCTCTTTCGATACATTTTCAACTCTCTGCACCCAAATATGGTCATTTGCTCCCTTCAGTTTTATCTTTCTCTGCTCCTTTCATCATCTCTTTCATTCCATTTCTTAAATACTGATTTATTAATGCTTCTGACAAAGCAACTTACTTATACTCTTATAGCTATGGTGTTTATTTTTGTTTTCTCGTCATAAGAACGCTGTAAAATGCTGTTGTCTTGTTTTATATTCTTCCTCTCCTTTGGGGAGGTACGGCAGTGTATCGAAACCACTGCACAGTTGTCAAGCTTTACTGCGCAAATAACAATCATACTGCTGCAGCTGCTGCTGCTGCTACTACTACTACAACAACAACTACTACTACTACTACTGATGAAGACGACAATAATAATAATAATAATAATAATAATAATAATAATAATAATAATGATAAACCTTTCTATTGAAAACACAAAGTATGAAATTTGGGGGAAGGAGACTAGTCGGTTACATCGATCCCAGTTTTTTCACTGGTACTTAATTTACCGACCCCGAAAAGATGAAAGGCAAAGTCGACCTCGGCGGAATTTGGACTCAGAACGTAGCGATGATTGAAATACTGCTAAGCATTTCGTCCACCGTGCTAACGACTCTGCCAGCTCGCCGCCTTAATAATAACAATAATAATAATAGTAATAATAATATACATATTCATACGTACATAAGCACACACACACGAAGTAAACAAAAATGGCATTTAAAAAACAACTGTCATAAATTTTAAACGCCATTTGTATTTACTTTTTATATCTACGATACATCAAGTATTGCATTGGGTACTTGCATATCTACAGTATCCTGCCAACACTTGAAGTGCTCAACGTTGCTTATTTCACTGTGAGCTCTATTTTAGCGTACCTAGCCATTACTAGCGTCCTACGTGTTGATGTGCCTCGATTCTTAAGAATCCTCATACGAAAATTACACACACACACAGCACACACACACACACAACACACACACACATACACACACACACACACACACACACACACACACACACTCACACATTCGTAATTATCGGCGTAAGCAGTATTAGATCAAAATAGCATTCTGTATATCTTACTGAACGTGGATATACCGCAGAAAGCTACAATGGAGGCTAAATTTGTTTAAGTATGCGGTTGCTGATGAATGTTTGCTACTGATGACACGCAGAAGTCTAGATTTAGCAATTCCAATTCGACCATTGCTCCTGGACACTTTTCGTTTGCCATTGATATACTTTGAGGACTACACAAGTTTCGGTTAAAAGTTCATTGGCTGACCGAGATACTCATCGAATGTGGCAAGAGGAGATTTATTTTTCAACATAGCCCCCTTGGGACCACACACTTCTTCCATCAGTGTTGTAGTACTTGGATCCCATTGGCAAAGAAAATTTCATCCTGTCGGTCAAAAGTGTCATCAACAGCAGATATGACGTCATCATTACTGCGAAAATGGTTTCCAGGCAAGTTTCTTATTATGTTGAAATAAACAACGAAGCGTTAGCGCGAAGCAGAGTTTTAGGTATGAGCAGAATTTAGTCTGGTTGAGATAGGATGAGAGACAAAATAGCTCAAAGCATCGATGTCTGTGATTCGTAATAGTTGTCGACACTGAATAAACCGGTGTTTTCACACCTTTTTACCATAAGAAAGGTGTATTCTCCACGGTAACTGTTGTGTATTTGCCTTTTAGCAGTTGAAATATGTCACAAACACATTTCAACTAGTGTAAATTCTGCTTAAAGGATTATATATATTTGTATTTTTCTAATCTATCTATCTATCTATCTATCTATCTATCTATCTATCTATCTATCTATCTATCTATCTATCTGTCTGTCTGTCTGTCTATCTGTTAAATTAGTGACGGAACTTGAGGCAATCCAGCGCCACTACACAAAGATGATTGACTCGGTGAAACAGATGAGCTACTGGGAGGATCTACAAGAACTGAAGCTCTACTCTCTGGAAGGAAGGCGAGAAAGGTATGTAGTGATATACATATGGAAGACCCTGGAAGTTCTAGCTTTCAACTTTGGAATTAAAAGCTATACCAACTACCGAACTGGGGGCACTGCATAATACCAAAGATACCATCTTCTTCATCTCAGATAAGAACCCAGGATTGCAACAACTTGTATTTCAGGGAACTATTTAACATTTTGCCAAAGAACCTACGAGATCTGCAAGGTGTAGATGTGGAAACATCCAAAACACACCAGGATAAATTTCTGTTTGAAATCTCAGATGAGGCCACATCACTGCAAGAGGCAAAAATGAAAACAGCTTCGTCCAACTCGCTCCTTCGCCAAAAAAAAAAAAAATACCGAAAGGGGACTCGAAAACACTGAAAGGCGGTGCTCTGGCATGGCCGCCAACCTCTGGCTGAAACCAGTGAAAGAATAAAAAAAGAACAAAAGAATCTATCTATCTATTTCTCTTATATATCTGTCTATCAGTCTGTCTGTCTGTCTGTCTGTCTGTCTGTCTATATCTATCTATCTGTATACATACTCAGTCTTAGTCTTTATGAATTGACCAATCAAGCAAAACGCTAATCAATCACTTAGTTAATCTATTTATCACTTTATCATCTGCCTTTTTCTTTTCTTATTATGGCAGGCAGTGAGTAATTGTCAGCTCAAACGTTTGTTATTCTTCTCATAATTATCACAGCTGAGTGTCAACATTACGCTAATATTCATTTAGAGACTGATGCTGTATCTCGCAGTCTTATTTATTTTATAGATAAATCATTGTGGATGATTTGACTATAAAGATGAAAATTTGGATTAAATTTTTGTGTTTATACATTTGTTTTTATAATACTTATTGTTACAATTTGTAAAGCTCAGCACACAAGATTTATACACACACACACACACACACACACACACACACACACACACACACACACATATATATATATATATATATACATGTACATATATACATACATACATACATACATACATACATACATACATACATAAACACATATGCATATGTATACATCGTTAGTAACTTACAAGTGAAGAAAGAATTAGAATCCCCTGCTCACAAGCTTACAATAAAATTTGGTTGGTACTGAGGTGGAGAAAATGAACGATGAACGTAAAATGATAATGAATTTTAATTGTAAATGAGATAATTAAAAGAGAATATTGTAATCAGGAACTTCTTTTCTTGCGCTTGAAAAATGATTTAACTTGCTGATTTTTGAATGGGATTTTGAAATGCTTTCTTACTAACAGATCCCGTGATAGTTAGTCATTCATAGCAGATCTAGAAATCACAATCACTGTCTTGTCTATTATATAATTTTTCGAAGCCTAAGCAATGTCACGAGTGAAATGTGTTTCATGTCATTTTAATTGCTGACTAGAATTGGTAACCTTATTCTATTTGAGAACCCGTAGTACCTATTTTACGGCTCTGTGGAGTAGATAATCGTGTATTAAGTATTGTATTAATTATCTTTCCTCAGTAACGGATAAAAGTACAGGTAATGTGATTGGTAGGTTAATTATAATTATTTAATAGGAATCAACTAGTTATATCTCCATTGTCTACATTCTTGGAAATTGTAAAAGATAATTTGAGAATGAAGATTTAAGAATTCAAAGAAAGTTTATTCAGCTGAAAAGAAGGAATAAAAAAAAAAACGGGTAAAATCAACATATCTTTTAAAAACTGGAGATGTTATTTATCAATAATATGATAATTCAGTTATTGATTTTGTTACCGTCTGACTTTGATTTCTACAACCAGATCACCTTACGTAATTAGTAACTGCTTCAGAAGAAAGTAAAGGAGGGCGGAATCGAATAAAGACGCATAAAAATGGTAAATATGAAAGCGAAAGATGGATAGAACAACCATAATATACATATAGAAATTATACGTACGTACGTCCATACATATATATATATATATGCATATGTGTATGTATGTATATACATATGCATACATGTATGTATATATATGTATGTACATGTATATATGTACATGGTATATATATGTATGTACACGTATATATGTACATGGTATATATATATATATGTGTATATATGTACCATGTATATATATATATATATATATATATATATATATATATATATGCCATGTATATATATACACATATACATATATATATATGTGTGTGTATGTACATACATATACATACATGTATATATACATATTTATATATATATATATATATATATATATATATATATATATACATATATATATATATATATATATATATATATATATATATATATATATATATATATATATATATATATACATATGTGCATATGTATACATATGTGCATATATGTATATATATGTATATATGCATAAACCCACATACACCCACACAGTTGGCGCAACCACATATCAAAGATAATTCTCAGAAATTCACAAGATGGACGGCTGCACCCTGTTTTATATGCAATTAGATAACTTTAGTATTAGTTGTTTTTGAGATCAAAATTATTTATGGAAACTAAATTTTGTATATGACATTGAAGAATAATCAGCGGAACTTTGCTAGTATATAGGATTTATAAAAATGAACGGAATAACGAAGAAGCGTCAATTTGAAACTCCTAACAACAAAAGTCTATAACAAAGGATAAGGTATATTATTATTATTCCACTGAAATTGTCATAATCATTTATATATTCTGTCTTTGAAAACTATAAACGCCAAACTTGTTCAGTGTAATAGTCGGAGTGTTTCCTTTGTTTAGGATGCAGAATCGAATCCATTTTTATTTTTCAACAGCAGCACGTCAGCATATCATCAAAAGGAAATCCTTTTAGATGAAAATGCAAATTGGCAGACAGGCGTTTGTGTGAATATGTTTGTATAAATAGGTACATGTAAGAATGTGTGTACATGTTTATGCTTGATAACAAAATGTTTTTCTGTTGGTTGTTCATAGATCTAATCAGTAAAAGTGTATGATGCATGTCTGCATGAGAGAGAGAGAGAGAGAGAGAGGGAGAGATGAATATAACTTGAGTGAGTAGGCACTTGTGTTTGTAATGTTTTCATATCCGTCTGTATGTGCCTATGGCAGAAACAATATGGTATTTTGCTTATTGATTTCGACAACTTTGTGTACATTTTCCCTTTTACTGATAATTTATCGATAGAACACTGATGTACAAAGGTTACTGTTAATAAGGCTTGCTGAATATTGAATTGCGATCAACTTCAATGTAGTTTTCTATAATAAACTTGCCGAAATATCCAGCATTGCTTGCACTATTAACTTGGGGAATAAACGTAAATGTAAAGTGATTTGTTTGAATTATATCTTCGGGTTTCTATGTTTTAAACGTAAACGATGATGACCTTGAAAAAACAAATCCCAAATTCAATTTTTTCAATCTTCCTCCCGCCTCAAACATAACTCTAACCTTAAATCCAAGCTTTAATCCTAACCCTATACTCTAACCATAAACTTCAACCCTTACTCAAAACTTCAATCCTAACTTTAAATCTAACCCTAAAACACAGCGCTAACCTTTGACCACAAGTTCTAATCCTATCCCTAAACTCTAATCCTAAACTTCAACTCAGTTCGAAACCTCAAACCTAACTGCAATCCTAATCTTGTTTTTCTCTACAAAATCCTAACCTCGTGCGTTTAAAAATAATTTTAACAAAATGAAAATTTGAAAACATTCAGAAATGAATAAAGTTTCTTACTCCGAAATGACGAAATCGGGGAGCAAAACAACAACAACAACAGCAACAACAACAACAACAACAACAACAACAACAACAACAACAACAACAACAACAACAACAACAACACCAGCAACAACAACAACAACAACAACAATAAACTGAAATTTCTAAAATTCTCTATATTTTTGCTGACTTGCTATGTCCGACGTTTAAAACTGATGTCTAAAACAAGTTTTCGAATAAAACTGAATTGCGGAGCAACATGCTTAGCAGCATTTCGCCCTCTTTAAGTTCTGAATTCAAATTCCACCGAAATTGCTGCTATGATCCCTGTTTCAACTTCGTTCCGACAGACTCGTTAAAATAAATACCAATGATTTACCAAGGTTAATTCAAGACACTCTATCAAATATTTTATTTTCTGTCAAATCAACATATATCTATAACAGTCATGGGCAACCTGCGGCCCGAAGGATATTCTGAATGGCACCCCGAAACAAAAAATTACCTTGATTTTTTTCAGTAATGCAGCCCGCCTGATGGTAAGCCGTGTTTCATGCAGCCCGTTGTTTCAAAACTGTTACTCTTGCCTGATCTATATTATAAACATGAGAAAGAGAACTAGAATGAAAGAATTGGTGCAGAATATGGCAACACGACGATGTAGTTATTTTTCTAACGTTCAGTCGCACTCTTTTAAGTACCGAAGGGAAAATCTTGTCAAGGTTTCTTTTATTTTTCATTCGCCCGGCATCCATAAAATAAGTGCCGTTCGATCGATTGCGCTCATCTACATACTTAAAGACGAATATTAATTAGAACAAAAACAAAATATCTTGTTTCAAAAAGATATATATGTATATATATACCATAGATTGTAGACATGCCTTGTCTTTTTACAGTTTATAGAACGTTTAAAAAGAAAATGAAGTTGAAGTGTCCAAATCTAATTAAATTCTTGTAAACAAAGAAAAAATAAACTCTTCATGACTCTTCAAGTGATGCAATGCGAAGTTAATTTCCTAAACGTCAAAAAAATTCTCATCAAATTAAAATATTTTAAAAATCACTTAACTGAAACCGCCATTATGCTGTTCTGTAAAAATAGTGCTTAATTGATTTAAATGGTTAACAGCGTTCTTAGAAGACATTTCTTTGTTTTAAAATCCATCACATGGATCATTGTTATGGATTGAATCTAGAAAAATAACAAACCGAATTTCTTCCATATTTTCATTGAAAATTTGTTTTCGTAATTTTGGAGACGGACTCTTCAAGATTTATGGATTTTAAGTAGCACTGAAGAAAAGATATTCTTGCAGAAATAAATTTAATTGTATTTGTTCTTTCTTTCATTATGAGAACACTAATGGATTTGTCTGTTTTAATGTTTCAAGCCAGCGAAACGCAGCAAAAAAAAAAAAAAAAAAAAAAAAGGGACGTGATACATGTTGTATTGTGGTAATTCTCTCTGTTCATCCTCAACGATGGATCCATTTAACCAACCTGTGTAAAAACTAGGAAATCCTAAATATTTTCTCTTAATTTCCAATTAAATTCTGGTGTGATTCTGTCATCACAACAGCATCATGGCCTTCCCATGGTGAGAATTACGTAATAGGTATATATAAAAGTTTTCAGGTGAGTAACCTAGTGGTTAGAGTTTTTCTCGCAAGATCTTGAGCAAAACATCTCACCATGCATTGCTGCAGTCCACGCAGCTGTAAATGCGTAGCCCTACGATGGATTGACGCCTCGTTCAGAGAGGAATATTCTGATCTTAATCACTTAAACACTGTGGAAACTGGGTTACTCAGAATGTTAAGTCGGGCGAAATGCCGCTAAGCTTAGGATTCTGCCGGTTCTCCGTCTTCTTGCTTGAAAAGTATTGGTTTCGAATTTTGGTACAAGGCCAGAAAGTTTGAAGGAGGTGTAAGTTGTTTACAAAGACCCCAGTACTCAACTGGTACTTATTTTATCTACCTCGAAAAGAGAAAAGACAAAGTCGACCTCAGCGGAATTTGAACTCAGAACGTTAAGTCGGGCGAAATGTCGCTAAGCATTTTGTCCGACGTGCGAAGGATTCTGCCAATTCTTTGCCTTCTTGTAAGAAAAATATTAAATTCAAATTGATTTTAAACATGTTCGGACATGACTGTGTACTTAAGATGCAACGCATCTTTTGCCTTAGCTCTAATGATCCTACTAACCCTTCGTCTTTGAATTATATCAAAACGTGGAGGTGCAATGGTCCAGTGGTTAGGGCAGCAGACTCGCGGTCCTTGGATCGCGGTTTCGATTCCCAGACCGGGCGTTGTGAGTGTTTATTGAGCGAAAACACTTAAAGCTCCACGAAGCTCCGGCAGGGTGTGGTGGCGAACCCTGCTGTACTCTTTCACCCCAACTTTCTCTCATTCTTTCTTCCTGTTTCTGTTGTACCTGTATATCAAAGGGCCAGTCTTGTTACATTCTGTGTCACGCTGAATCTCCCCGAGAACTACGTTAGGGGTACACGTGTATGTGGAGTGCTCAGCCACTTGCACGTTAATTTCACGAGCAGGCTGTTCCGCTGATCGGATCAACTGGAACTCTCCTCGTTGTCGTAACCCACGGAGTGCCACAGTAGTATATTAAAACAGAGGAGACTGAGATACACTCCATATGACGGCTTTACTACCGATGGAGAAAAGATAATTTTTAGAGGAAGAGTATTTAAACATTTAAACGAACTTTATTAATGGAAATTGATTCAATTAAAATTGACAAAAAACAAACAAACAAACAAAAAACAAATTAAATATTGTTTTGTTTTAGTAAAAGTTTACAAAAATTCAAGATATTAATACAAATTTGTAATAAATTCATTATGCAACAATAAGTGTGCAGAAAAAGATCTTTAAAATAATTTTTAAAATGCTTCTATTAAGGCGATTTTTGTTGAAGCGTGCGAGCTATTAACAGCAGTCGTTCTACCAAGTCCTCATTAAAACATGTCACTATTATTGATTTCCAATTTTGACACAAGGCTAGCAAGATCGGGAGGAAGTGGTGAATCAATTACATCAACCCCAGTACTCAACTGATACATATTTTTCGACCCCGAAAGGATGAAAAGCAAAGTCGATCTCGGCGGAATTTGAACTCAGGACGTAAGACGAACGAAATGCCGCTAAGCGTTCGCCCGGTGTGCTAACGATTCGATGCCTTAACATGTCACTATTATTAACCATGAGATAAGGCAGAGAGCTGGTAGAACCGTTAGCACGACGGCCGGAGTGCTTCGTGGCATTTCGTTCGTCTTTATGTTCTGGGGTCAAGCTCTGCTGAGGTCGACTTTGCCTTTCATCCTTTCGGGGTCGATAAATTTAGTACCAGTGAAACACTAGGGTCGATGTAATCCAGTAGTCCTCTTCCGCAAAATTTCATGCCTTGTACCTTTAGTAGAAAGGATTATTAACCATTAACAAATGAGGCCGGGGCAGTTAAAACTAACTTGAATTTTGAAATCATTTCAGGTTTGTTTGTTTGTATGCATGCATTTATATTTTCTTTACATTTCCTTTTATTTCTTTTTTTAATTAAGAGAACATTTTGACCAGCCATCTGCTTGATAGCAAGGTTGTGAAGGAAAGCAACTTGATTTGATCATCATCCCTTAAATTTAAAGGTCTTGCAAATTTTCATTGTTCCAGACATCAGACATGGTGATCATTTGCTTGCGAATGATTTAAGGAGTTGGACTCTGTCCCCAAGAACCCTTCAGGTATGATGGTACGTATCCTGTTATTACAATAAGTATGAAACCGAAAGTGCATCTTGCATACTCGATTTGCAAACTCCATATTAATGGGCACACAGATGTTTTCTTTCTTCTGTATTATCCCGGTAACATGTATGTATATATGTATGTATGTTCTCTCTCGCCTTTTAATTTTAGAATAAATTTTTACTTGGTAGCAGGTTTGTGAAAGAAAGCGTCTTTTGTTCATTATCCTTTAAATCTTAAGGTCCTGCAGATATTTATAGTCCCAGATATCGCGACCATTTGAACCTTATGAATTAAGGATTTGCGTATGTATGTATGTATGTATGTATGTATGTGCTGGAGAGAACAGACAGAGAGACAGAATTAAGTCTGAATATAAATAGTAAAACAACCTATAGATCTAGTAATATTCACTATAGATCTACTAAAACTACTTGTAGATCTAATGAACCAGCCCATAGATCTAGTGAAATTGCCTATAGATCTAGCTTACCTTTGCGTACATCCTTTATTGAGATAAACGCCTTCTATCCTGGCCTTGTTTTCTTCGAGATTTCAGCGTGTCTCTCTCTGCACATAGTCACTGTGTTCTCTATGGAGTCATAGCCCTTTACTTCCTCGATTTCATCACTTCTCACTTTTATTCGGCCTCGCGATACGTCTTCGGACCGCATGTATTTTGCTTTCCTGCGGTTCGCTTTAAGGTCTACTGGTCAGCCATAATTGTCCATCTCTATAATCATGGTCTACAGCTGCTCTATGGCATCAGCAGTGAGTACAATGTCATCTGCGAATGGGAGATGTGTTAGTAGCTCGCCATTGATGTTCACGCCAACTGTCCAGTCAATATTTATGAGGACTATTTCTAGATATGCATAGAAAAGTTTCAGGTGAGATGGTATCTCCCTGTTTGATACCCTTACTGGTGGCAATAGCAGAACTATATAAGGAGTGCATTTACCGTTTGCATCCCTCAGTAGTTTGACGTATTGCGCCCCGACACCTTGCATTGTCAAAGATTTCAGCATTGCGTTTATCTCAACGCAGCATTGCGTTCATCTCGACATCTAGTTGTCCTTCCTCGTTGTCATTGACACTTCCGACTTTCCGTCGAAGGTATCTCAGACTACTATTTACTCCCACAGCAGTTCTGCATGGCTTGAAGCAAAGACGATAAACAATAGCTGTAACTGAAAACCCTCCACTGGAACTGCTTTCCGTTACTGGAAGATGCAACCACGATGTTAGGATAAGACTCCTGCCGCCTATCTGCAGATTTGCAATTGTTCACTTCCAAGTGGTTAGGTCTGAACTGGTCGCTGCTCTTATATCACCAAAGGATTTCAGTAGATGGAATGAAAAAGAGGTCACCATGAAGAGACGTTTGTATATATCATTGTATTATACGAGTACCACTCTCTGAGTCTTCGTGTTATCACATGAAACCGCAGATTTTACATCAAAGTGTCCTCCTCTGTTCTTCTCTTAGAAGGATGCTGTGACAACAGTTGGGGGGGGGGGGTCTCTCATTCCCGGCGGATTTCCTAATTAACCCATAGCCTGGACTCTGAGAGTTGCTACTGCTCCATATCAGAGTAGACGTAGGAACAATAATGGCTACCGAGGTGGTTTCACATTCCTGAAAACCCTGGATTTCTCGAAACTGAACTCAACTCTGTGCGCACGCACACACACACACGCTCGCTCACACACACACACACACACACACACACACACACACACACACACACACACACACACGTATATACAAATATATTTTTTATTATTTTTTTCTTTTACTTGTTTCAGTCATTTGGCTGCGGCCATGCTGTAGCATCGCCTTTAGTTGAAAAAATCGAGCCTAGGAGTTATTCTTTGTAAACCTAGTAACTAGTGTATCGGCACTTTGCTCAACGACTAAGTTACGGGAACGTAAACACACCAATATCGGCAAACACAGACATACAAACATATGCATATGTATGTATATATATATATATATATATATATATATATATACATATATATATATATATATATATATATGTATATACGACGGGCTTCTTTCAGTTTCCGTAAGCCAAATCCACTAACAAGGCTTTGGTCGGCCCAAGGCTATAGCAGAAGACATTTGCTCCAGGTGCCACGCAGTAGGACTGAACCCGGAACCATATGGCCGGGAAGCAAGCTTTTTACAACACAGCCACGCCTGCGCCTTAAAGAAGACGAATCTCGCGTGACGGTTATATACACATATATACATACACATATAAAATGCACACACATGCATCTATATATGTGACTTACACGCACTTTCCGTCTATTTAAACTTCACTCGAGGATACAGTGGAAGACTTTTTCAAACTCAGAACCGTGTGATTAGAAATTGAAATTCTTAATCACACTTCGTAATAAAAATTGTTATAACTTCGAAATTTCCACACAAAATGACTTCAAAATAGAACTTTCGTCAAAAGCTCAAATAATGATACTATTCAAATAAACGATGAAATAAAAGTTAATATTTTAACTGGTATTGTCTTTGAGAATAGTCAGTAAAAATCAATGTGGAATACCAATTCCGTTCAGAACCAAATATCTGGTTGACCTAAGGAAAAATCGAAAGGTTAATCGATAAAGAAAAAAAAGTATCTACACATTAAGCTAAAGAATGAACGAAAATCAACGGCTTTGCTTTTATTAGAAATATACTTCCAGTTAGTTCTGCATTCAGCTATGGAGCTCGTCTCTCGAAGTTATTCGTATTCCGGTCTTGTATCATGGAAAGAAACTGAAAGGTTATTTCGCTGCTTACCTAGGGTAAACTGTAACATCATCGGTGTGATACGACCTCGTTACTCTCCAGGCCAAAACTTGCATCTCATCTGCCTTTGCGATTATTGAACATCAGCATTACGACTGTCATCAACGACATTAATAATAAATATTTCTTGACGTTAACATTCAACTCAAATATTAAACCGTGTATCTAGATCGCCAAAAGGAAAATCAAGAGACATTATATGTTGTTATTGTGCATTTGAAATAAAAATATTCTTCTTAATGAATCACTTATTGTGAAGAGATTTAAAAAATAAATAATCTGTATAATTTTTTTTCCATCACTGTTTTCCTATTCATTTTCTTGTTGCTTTTCGGGGTTTTCGAAGAAGACAAATACATCTTTTGTCATTGATCATAAAGTATATAGCACAAAAGTTTCCGGTGTTGTATGTGTGTGGGCATATTCAACACTGTGAGTCCTTTTCAGTCAGTGAAGATGGCTTCTTGGCATTTTCCGAAATGAGAGAGGGAGAGAGAGAGAGAGAGAGAGAGAGGGAGAGAGAGGGAGAGAGGGAGAGAGAGAGAACTAAAAAATAGTATGTATAAAAAAGATTTATTAAATTTTTAAATATACTCTTCAAACGTTTGGATTTTTTTTAAAAATTAAAACAATTTCAAATCGCTTTAGGATGCTTAGATAATTCAGACATGTTTCTATATTTTTCTCTCTGTCGCGTTTCTCCTTTCATAATCTTTTCTCCTTTCATAATCTTTTCTCCTTTCATAATCTTTTCTCCTTTCACTTTTGCTGTTACAATTTCACTTTCTCATATACACACACCGGTGCACAGAGCTATCGTTCTTTCGTCTCATACGTGTATATAATCACACGTAGAGACGTAGAAACACACTCATGCATGCGTACGCAACTATACTGCACACCGGTTCAAATCTATTTCGCATTCATAAACACAGAAAGAATCCCATGCAAACGTAAACATACATAGCTGCACAATCACACCTGCATTATCTCTCTCTCTCTCTCTCTGTCACACACACACACGTATGTACACACCCATACGTACACGTCGTCTGTACACGTTTAAACACATTTAAGAAAAAGTACTGCTGCAAAATCATTCTTAAGAGCGCATGAATCCACATCCGGCGTACACTCAATCTACATCCGGTCTGTACCCTGGCGGACATGAGACTTCTGGTTCTTTCTTTAAAGAATGGTATTTTCAGTCCTTCTCTTACAATAAATTGTAATAGAAAAATTCTGATCAATTCTTCTGTGTAAGAAGCCAGAAGGAAATTTATGAAAGTATTTTCTCTTAGTCTACCATTTTCTTGTCAGTCTTACATCGTTCCTCCTCTTCGCATTCCGTCCACTCATCTATCTATCTATCTATCTATCTATCTATCTATCTATCTATCTATCTATCTATCTATCTATCTATGTACCTGTCTGTCTGTCTACTTATTTACGTGCATAATTACCTCCCTCCCTCCCTCCCTGCCTACCTACCTACCTACCTACCTACCTACCTACCTACCGATTTAGCTATGTGTCTGTCTGTTTGTCTGTCTGTGAGTTCACAATAACCCTCCAGGTTTATTTGCAAATATCTTCTGCTTTAAAACTTTATCCAGTCCAAACTTTTTCGCTGACGTTGAAGTGATCTGGCAGAATATTTAAAAGAAATTTCTAATAATCACTAAATTACATTTCCTTCTTTCTTTCTTTCTTTCTTACTTTCTTTCTTTCTTTCTTTCTTTCTTTCTTGAACGCATGTTTCAATAATGCATTTATTATAAGTATATCATAAATATTCATTCTGCCGAGGTCGACTTTACCTTTCATCCTTTCGGGGTCAATAAATTAAGTACCAGTTGCGTACTGGGGTCGATCTAATCGACTGGCCCCCTCCCCCAAAATTTTGGGCCTTGTGCCTAGAGTAGAAAAAATATATTTTAGGCGCATGCATGTACAGTTAAGAAGCTCACTTGCAACCATGTTGTTCCTGGTTCGGTTCTTTCTCTCTGCACGACAACTTAGTCAAGCGTCTTTTACAATAGCTCTGGGCTTACACATTCCTTTTGAATGAATTCGGTAGACGGAAACTATGTGGAAGCCCGTCGTGTATACAGTGCTGGCCAAAAGTCATCCGACAGTAAATCAAAATTCCATAAATACTATCCGTAATTCTGTATTGACTCGAATTGATAAATGTGTCGCTCAAGAATGATTTCAGTTTGAACAATTTTCATGATGTTCCATATTTAGATGCTTTTATTAAATTAATTCAGTTGTTAAATCTTGGAAGTAAATAGTTTTGATTTACTGTCAGGTGACTTTTGGCCAGAAGTGTTTTAACGAAGTCGCGTCTTGTACTTACCTTCGAAACGCAGAGTAGATAAAACAGAGAACAACCGATGAAGGGAATGTTGCCTGTCTCGTTTCTCTATTTGTTTCTTTCATTGTTCGAAAAAAAGTTCGTTTACTATGTTTTTGTTGTTTTTGTTCTCGTTTGATGTCCTGTACCTATTATGCAGGTATAAATACATATATATGTAGGTATGTACATATATGTATATATGCATATTTTATATATATATATATATATATATATATATATATATATATATATATGGGAGAATATACAAATAATAACAACAGACGAGGACAGGTGGTGTAAATAACAAAAGTATATATTAGTATGACGCTCGGGAATACGGAAAGTCTTTGACGTTTCGAGCTACGCTCTTCAACAGAAAGAATACGGGGACAAGGATAGGCGCAAGAGTGGCTGTGTAGTAAGTAGCTTGCTTACCAGCCACATGGTTCTGGGTTCAGTCCCACTGCATGGCAACTTGGGCAAGTGTCTTCTACTATAGCCTCGGGCTGACTAAAGCCTTGTGAGTTGATTTGGTAGACGGAAACCGAAAGAATCCCGTCGTATATATATATGTATGTATATGTTTGTGTGTCTTTGTTTGTCCCCATATCGCTTGATAGCCGCTGTTGACTTTTTAAATCCTAATAACTTAGCAGTTCGCCAAAGGAAACCGATAAAATTAATGCTACACTTTAAACAAGAAATTTTGGGGGTCGGTTTGTTATAGGAAATGATTCAAGGCGGTTCTGCAGTATGACTGCAATCCAATGATTGAATCAATTAAGAGAAAAAAAGATGGAAGAAATTCTGAGTCAGTCTAGACACTAGACTGTAGAGTAAGAGTAATAGCAAAACGTTATGAGGAATTTAGAATTAAATATACTTTGTCTATATCTGAAAAGCAATTATTTACAAAAAAGAAGGTAAACAAAAACAAGGACAATTACAAAGTGATATATCATAAATAATAATGCGCAAGTTTCTATATAGAAATTTAGTGACTATTATGTTACTTTAGAATTTGTCATTTTCTTTCACAATCGAAAGGTTTACACACACACACACACACACACACACACACACACACATGATAACATATACGTGTAAATGTATGTCTGTGTGTGTATGTATGTATAAATATATATATATATATATGTGTGTGTGTGTATTATATATTGATATATATGTGTCTATATCCTGATGTATATGTTTGTGCATATATATATATATACACGCACGAACGCACGCATACATACACATGTACATACGTATATAGGTATATATACGTATATATGTACAAATATGTATATAACCATATACATGTCTGTATATACGTATATACATATATATATACGCATATGTATGTGTGTATATATATATATATATATATATATGCATATATATATATATATATACACATATGTATGTATGCATATATATATGCACACACATACACACATATATATATATGCATATACATACACTCACACACATATCCCTACATACGCACGCACATATAAAAAGCGTAAATATCGTAAAACACAATAAATGAAAAAAAAATGAAGAAAAAATAAAGAAAAAACTAAAAATGAAAAGAGAAAAAAGGGAAAGGAAGCGGAAGAACTGTAGTTGGTCTTTGAGAGAATAAGCACAGTCGTCAAAGATCCTATTATGGCACATAGAAACTCTGAGCTACACATTTGTTCTATTGTTTGCACTAAACAACCACATTTAAGTATTGCATGCCGGCGGTAGTTTTGATGTGGAAGGCGACACTTTCACGGTGAGATAGAACCACTCCATAATCTCTCCTGATGGCACAATGTCGTCGAAGATTTCTGTTCACCGACCATTTTGGTAAAAAAAAATAAAAAAAAAAGAAATCAGAAAACTATAATGCAGCCAGCATGCTGTTCGCAACACGATAATTTTCAACCTTGCAACCATCGTCTCTCCGTTCAATCTCATTTCATCTCGTATTGTCTCGTCTAACCTCGTCTGTTTTCCTTTCACTGCATCTCGTCTCATCAACATTTATTTTTTTTACACCATTTTTACCCAACAAAAACCAACATACTATAGTCTCGTGTCGCGTTGCGCCGCAAAATTACCGCCAAAAACAGCAACAACAAAAAAAAGAGCCCCCCAACAAATTTTCGTCGCGATGGCTACTACTACTACTACTACTACCATCATCACCACCAACACCAACACCACCACCACCACCACCACCACCACCAATGCTACTACTACTACTAACCCTATCACCACTACTACTGCTGCTGCTGCACTACTACTACTACTACTACTACTACTACTACTAACACCACTACCACTGATGCTGCTACTACTACTACTACTACCACTACTACTAACAACACTACTACTGCTACTGCTACTAATACTACTACTAACACCACTACCACTGATGCTGCTACTACTACTACTACTACTACTACTACTAACACCACTACCACTGATGCTGCTACTACTACTACTACTACTAACACCACTACTACTACTACTACTACTACTACCGCCACCATCACAAATGCTACTAGTACTACTACCATCACCATCAACACCACCACCACGACCACCACCACCGCCACCACCACTACCACCACTCTCAACCCTACCATCACTACCACCATGACCAGCACTAGCAGTTCCAAACACTACCACTATTTACAACCACCATCATTAACACCACGACCTCACTCCTTCATCCTTGCTGCCAATAGCAACAACAACAAACAACAAACAGCAAGCGCATACGCCCCACTGCGTCTCCAAGCAGAAATATGACAGGGAAGAATTTCAACCATGTTTCGTGGTCTGCTACCACAACAGCTCCTTTATAGGATCCAGTTAGCTCAAGACATCATCAGGAGGAACCACGTCCGGTTTCGGCCCCTACTCCTCTACCGTTTTGACGTGGCGGGGCCCCTCCTTTCGGAGGTGTCTTCAGCTCTGGTGTTGGGTGCATGTCTTCTTTCTTCTATTCCCTGGCCTCTTCGATGCAGCATCAACGAGTGTCAGCGTCCGACTGATCGTCATGTCAAGTTCCCCTTTTTATATCTGCTGCTAGGCTCCAGCAGGCAACCCCAGCTAGTTGTCACGTGACACTGTCTAAATTTCCCGCTGCTAGGGTCTGTTAGTTGTTTCTTTTTGAATACAGTCTTTTAGGCGTCAAAATATTAAGCGTAAAAACTTGATTATGCGGCCAGGCTTCGATTAATATCCGACTGTATGGAAGGAGGCGAGCTGGTAGAATCATTAGCATACTGGACAAAATGCTCAGCGGTATTTCGTTCGGCTTTACGCTCTAAGTTCAAATCACGTCGATGCTGACTTTGCTTTCCGTCCATTTATGATTGATAAAATATGTACCAGTTGGTCACTGGGGTCGATGTAGTCGACTTACCCCATCTCTCAATATTGCTGGCATTGTACCAATATTTGAAATCAATATCCGACCCTATATATGTTTTTTAGTTTTGTTATTATTATGGTAACGTTTTGGAGTCACATGGCCTAGTGGTTAGAGCAGCGGACTCGCGGGTTCGAATCTCAGACCGGGTGATGTGTGTGTTTATGAGCTTCACGCGGCTCCGGTAGAAGGTAATGGTGAACTTCTGCTGACCTTTTCGCTACAACTTTCACGCTTTCTTCCTGCATCTAGCAGCTCACCTGCAACGGACCGGCGTCCTGTCCATGTGGGGAACCTATACGCAAATGAAACCGGGAAACCAGCCCTTATGAGCCAGGTATGGCTCGAGAAGGAACAAACAACATGGTAACATTAATAAAGCGGTGAGCTGGCAGAAACGTTAGTACGCCGGGCGAAATGCTTAACGGTATTTCGTCTGTCTTTACGTTCTGAGTTCAAATTCCACCGATGTCAACTTTGCCTTTCATCCTTTCGGGGTTGATAAATTAAGTACCAGTTGCATACTGGGTCTATCTAATCGACTTGCCTCCCCTCCTCCAAAATTTTGGGCCTTGTGCCTAGAGTAGAAAAGAATCTTTAGCACGCCGAGCATAAAGTTTCGCAGTATTTCTTCCGGCTTTACGTTCTGCGTTCAAACTCCATCGAGGTCAACTTATGCATATAGCAGAAGAGATCGATTTCAAATTTTGGCACAAGGCCAGCAATTTTGGGGGAGGGTACTAGTCAATTACAACGACTCCAGTGATCAACTGGTACTTATTTTATCGGCCCCAAAATGAGAGTGGGGGGAGTCGACCGTAGCCGAATTTTGAACTTAGAACGTTCAGACAGACAAAATGTCGCTAAAAAAAAAAAATTTGGATTCGTATGCTTACGATTCTGGTAGCACGCCGCCTTATTAATAGTTTGTTTTTTTCAAAACCATATTTAAGACGTTAAAATATTGATTTGAAATTTTGGTACAAAAACAGAAATTTCGAAGGAGGGGGTTAAGTCGATTGTCTCGACCCCAGTCTTCAAATGGTGCTTATTTTATCGACTCCAAAAGGTAGAGTCGACCTTGGTGGAATTTGAACGCAGAGACGGACGAAATG
>NC_142939.1:60107276-60119776 GCF_046866305.1 Octopus bimaculoides | reverse complement strand
TATATTTCTTGTCAACTCTTATGTTGTTTTCCCTTGTTTCATTCTGTTGCGTCTCCGTGCGAACATTGCACATGTTTTACTCTAACATGAATGCTTTAAAATGCAACATCAAAAAAGAAAGAATAAAAAACCTCCCGAAAAGAACAAAAAGGCTATACACTCACACACACACAAACATACACTCCGACGCACACGCATACTCTCTTACCTTCACACAAACACATACACATACGCATATGTGCGTATCTATAATGATATATCTACATATATATATATATGTATATATATATATGTTGTCTAGATGTGTCTCACTCTCTCTCTCTCTCTCTCTCTCTCTCTCTCTCTATATATATATATATATATATATATATATATATATATATATAAATATATATATATATATATATATAAATGCATACATATTTATAGATCTCTTTCTCTCTCTCTCTACACACATGTATATATATTCATATACATACATAAGCACATAGTTTTGTACATAAGCACATATTCATATGGTATATGCAGATATGTATATATACATACGGATATATATATATATATATATATATATATACATGCGTGTGTGTGTGTGTGTATCTATATATCTATATATATATATTCATATATATATATATATATATATATATATATGAACATATTCAGACACATACACACACATATACGCAAACACACACACACAAAAACACACACAATTGTGTGTGTGTGTGTGTGCGGGTGTGTGTGTGTGTGTGTGTGTGTATATGTATACAGGTATAGATATATATACATGTATGTATATTTATATATTTTCCCACGTGCATACGCACACACACTAACATTTAGACAAATAATACAGAAAATGGACATCCCTCAAAATTTCTCAAAAAAAAAAAAAAAATTACTAAACGACATCATCGTCTCCTTTGCCGCCAGTGCTGTGTCGCCATCTTGATCTTGTTGACCCTCACTACCGCCCCCTACATTACATTTTAAATATGATTTATAGATCGCTTTTGTTGAACGTATAAACGATTTGTCACAACGTTTTCACGTAGATTTGGATTTAGATGAGCGGAAAACACTTTTGTGACACATTACGGACGGCCGTCACCACCACCACCATCACCACCACCACCACCACCACTACTACTACTACTACTACTACTACTCTTCGAATTTTGATCGCATAGGCAATCGGTAACATACACATCGATGGAAGTTAAAAAAAAAAAGAGCAGCGAAGAAAAAAATAAATGCAACAAGAAATAAATAAAATAACGGAAATAATTTAAGACAGAAGATGACATTTAATGAAAATTTCAATGGACCATGAAATCCTTGCATCAGCGACAAAAGAAGAAAAAAAAATATTTGCTAGAAAGAAAATAAAGCACCTTGCTTTTTCTTTTCTTGTCTTTTTTTATTTTTGTCAAATGATGTTGGTCTATTGAAGAATTTTTCTCGTGGTGATTTATTGAGTCAGTTATCAGAAAGTTAGTTCTTGTTGTCTGTTGAACTTCGGGCTTTTAAAAAAAATTTTCGCGAAGAGAGTGCGTTTCTTTCGAGGTAGAATGAATCTTCTATACGAGTGGTTTATGTGATTTATGTTATCTAGCTAGGCGTTAAATAACGAAAACACGCATTTATTATTTGCTTGCTGGGTCTGGAGGTTGAAGAAGCAATGCCTTCCTATAGAGCGGTGACATTGATTTCGTTAATGTTTCTCTTGGACCTTTGCGAGTGGACACCTATACGACTGAGTAGAGAGACTCCCAGAGGGTCTGGGTGAAGGAGCAGTTCCCATGACATTTGCAGACGATTTCAGAGCGATGAGACTGATGTCATTAATGTTTCTCTTGAACTTTTCGAGTCATCACGTGTAGGAAAGACAAGGGTAGAGAGAGAGTTCCAGAGGGGTGAAATTCAGGGAAGGAAGATTAGGCATAATCATCTGAGCAATGCCGCAGGTAAGGGTGGGACACAACAATGATGACGAGAGGAGGAGAGGCAAATAGAGTTTGTTTTAGGTTCCTCTTTTTCTCCACCATAAGCATTTTGTCTGGGTTTTCATCTACTGAATATATCACAACTTAAAATACATCATTCTTGCGAGGAAGAATTTTACGTGGTTGTTTGACCCATGAACCACATGCCTTGTCAAAACTTAGAAACAATATACTAAACCAGTGGTTCTCAACCAAGGTCCATATGACCCTTGGGACAGGGAACATGTGACCCTTGGGGGACCATAGAAGATTTTGTTGCTTAAGTTTATGTGCAATAAAATGCTTATTCTTCTGAAATACACAAAATGTTTTAGCAATTCTTTTTATACAATTCCTTTTAAAATTTAATTATTACAATATAATGAGATCTTTTTCAAACATCCAGCGACTATGGAGACCCAGTAGAGTAAAATGAGAATCAAGGGGGTCCATAGGGGGAAATGATTGCAAACCACTGGTTAGTTGCTAAACCATAAATACTGTATAGCGTCAGATCAATCGAATTATTTGTTCGATCCTGGAGTTTCCCAAGAAGACACACGATCTAAATATTCTTTCGATTCGGTACCTTCAGAGCGCTGTTCTCTCAGATGAATCTCGTAAAAGTTATTAAGAACAAGCAAACTAATAAACCAATAAAAATTCTTTCTAATTTTGGTACAAGGCTAGCAGTTTTATGGGGCAAGGAGGTAGGCGATTAGATCGGCCCTAGTATTTGACTGGCATTTTATTTTAAGGATTCCCGAAGGATGAAAGGTAAAGTTGACCTCCGTAGAAGTTAAACTCAAAAAACATAAAGAACAGGTAGAAATGCTGCTAAGTATTTTCTCTGACGCTCCAACGATTCTGCCAGCTCGCATTCTTAGTAATAATGGTAATCCTGTTTACTATAAACACAAGGCCTGGAATTGTTGGTGGTGTGTGGCTAATCGATTAGATCGACCCCAGTGCTCAACTGGTACTTATTTTATCGACCCCGAAAGGATGAATAGCAAAGTCGACCTCGGCGGAATTTGAACTCAGAACGTAAAGACGGACGAAATGCCACTAAGTATTTCGTCCGGTGAGCCAAATTTTCTGTCAGCTAGCTGCCTTAACGATAATAATAATAATGGTTTAAAATTTTGCCACAAAGGCAGCAATATTTTTTGGGGTGGGGAGGGGATGAGTCGATTACATCGACCCCAGAGTTCAACTTGTACTTATTTTATCGACCACGAAAAGATGAAAGGCTTTTCTGAGGCTGGTAATCACCTTGCCAGAAAGTCGAACCTTGTTCAAGACCAAGCACGGTCGTCGCAGCAACAAAACTAGTAAATAAGCAATTGAATAAAGTTCAACATTTTCATGAGGTGAGATGTCAGCCATCTTCGACAATGTAGGCTGCCTGTTAAACATCAATATTACAATCTGTCTTCAATGAGATGTTTAAGCAATCACTTGGTAGCAGAGAGTTCTTAGGCCTGACAAAGATTGTCTGCTTTTATCAAGCCGCGTATTCATACGCTGTTGAAATACATAGAAATACTCTAACAAGTTCTATGATAACGTCTGCCTTGGTGTATTTCACATCAACTGAACACTGATGGCAATATTAAGAAAGTATTTCGAAATTATGACTCCAGAACCCCTGCAATAAGGCTGGCACGAATAAGAAGGATCCATTCCATGCACAACATTGCCGTGAGATTACACAAACTCTTATTTGAGACTCTCATGCGACTGACCTGGAATGGTTTTTGTTCGTGGCTAGAAGCAAGAATGTCACTTGTCACTTTGAAGGAAATCCCGGGGAACAGCTGTTGTACACACATTACAAAACTGTTTCAAACCTAGCATGCATTTTTCAGAAGTGTAACCGGCAGGCTTTCAAATTCTTGGGTGTCCTATTTGGATACGGTAGAAATCATGTCGAGGTGTCATCCGGACATCCAGAAAGGCTGCTTCATTTCGAAAGCTTTTGAGAAAGACCCTATGACAGTTGGGCCATGCAAACGAATTTGGATTAAAAATTAAGCATCAACGCATTGTATCGAAGGGTATATCTATCCTTTACCTGCTTAATACTACAGAACCAGGAGACAACATATCGATAACTGTGACTTGGAATTAAGATTAAGAATCAATGGAATTAGTTTCCCGAACTGAAGGATCATCAGCTGAGAAATTGATAGAAATATTGCTTGGAATTTTCTCAAAATATTCGGGGAATAGAACTTAATGATTTTTGTTGAATATTATTAATTTAGCTTACGCTTCTAATGTGAAGGTGCATGGTGGTTTTGATTTCCTGACCGGGCGGTGCAGTGCGCAGTGTCCCTTGAGCAAAGCACTTCATTTTACGTTGCTTCCGGTCCAATCGGCTTTAAATGAATACCCTTGTGATGGACAGGATCCCTGTTCAAAGGGATTATGTTGCGATCTCGGTCAGTTGCACGCCCAGGAAACCGGATAACCGTTGAAGTACGAACTCCAGGACTCGGGGACACTGACGTCGTGAGGTTGATGTTGATGATGATGGTGATGGCGATGGTGGTGGTGGTGGTGATGGTGGTGGTAGTGTTGCTGTTGGTGTTGGTGGTGATGATAATGATGATGGTAGTGGTGGTGGTAGTGATGATGATGATGATGTTGTCGATACGCTTCTAATGGTCTTGAGAAAGGAGCATAAGTGTTTTTAAAAAATCCCTCCTATCTCTAGCCCTGATTCCTTTACTAAAAATAAAAGTCAATACATAAAAAGAATATTTTAAAATTATTAATAATATCACTATTACATCAAGAAATATATATACACAATCAAAAAGTCCATCCATCCATCCAACAATACGTACGTATATAATAAATACATACTCGCACGCACACAAACATACACACACACGCACACACCTATATATATATATATATATATATATATATATATATAGAGAGAGAGAGAGAGAGAGAATTATATATATATATATATATATATATATATGAAAATAGAAACAATACACAAATCAATGTAGATCAAATGAGAGATTTGATTCTCTGATACAATAGGTTGTAATAAGTAAATTAGTAAATCTTGTAACGGTTTCCTATTTACCGAAGAATTAATACGGATCGATCGGTGAAGATTAAAACATTCATTTAGTTGACACATCTAAAGCCAGATTCGATATATAGGTTTGAATTGTTGATTTTTTTCTGTACTAAATGAATTGTAATACTATTAAGTCTTTAGAATTTATCTGCTAATTATAAATATTAGCTGATGTAATGGAAAAGATTAGGAAGGAAGGAAAACGGCAGGGAGAAATGATGAAAAGAGAGCGAGAGAAAAATGGGAAGTAGAGGGAGTAAGAGAGAATAGGGGAGAGAAGAAAGAGAGAGGCAAAGAGAAAGAGAAAGAGGGGAAGTAGAGAGTTGTTTGGGAGAAGAGAGAGTGAGAGAGAATTGGAAGAGAAGAGAGAAGTGGAGAGGAAAGAGTGAGAGAGAGAGTATTGAGACTTAAACGAATGTAAGAGAGACATGTAAGAGAGAAGTGAAAGAATGAGAGAAAGATAGAGGGAGAGAGAGACAGAGAGAGACAGGGAGAGAGAGACAGAGAGAGACAGGGAGAGAGAGAAAGAGAGAGAGATAGCGAGACAGAGAACAAAGAGAGAGAGAGAGAGAGAGAGAGAGAGAGAGAGAAAGGGAGAAAAGGAACTTGGGAGTCAGGGAGAAAGACGGAGAGACAGAAAGATAGGGAGGCAACATGACAGAGAGATAGGGAGACAGCGAGACAGAGACAGGGAAATAGCGAGACTGAGGGACAGATAGGGAGACAAAGACAAGGAGTTTGAGACCGGGAGACCGAGACAGAGGGAGACAAAGATAGGGAGACAGGGAGGCAGAGAAATGGAAAGAGACAGAGAGATGGAGGAAAGAGAGATCGGGATACAAGGAAAAAGAGAGACAGAGAAAAACAGGGAGACAGAGAAAGAGGGAGACAGAAAGACAGGGAGAAAGAGAAAGAGAGAAAAAGAACTCAAGGAAGAAAAGAGAGAGAGAAAGATTAGAAGAGAGGGAAAGGGAAGGAGAGAGCGGGAAGAAGGTTATATAAAAAAAAAAAATAAAGTTTATCAAATTAGTTCCGACAGTGAGAAAAAACCACGATGAAAAAAATCACCAATGATCAAGTGATTCTATAAAATTGATCGATGTCACTGATCTTTCATTGTTTAAATAGACAATTAAAAGAAACAAAATGGCGATGAATAAATGAACGTTTGTCTTGTAAGACATTGTACAAATTAACTTCCGGTCATTTATCTCGCACGTTAGTTACTAAAGACAGCCATGGGATTTACAAAATCAAACAGCGCCTACCGGATATGGATTATGCAAATAGACATGAGTCGATACAAAGATGATTTTTATTGACTCTCCTTGCACTATTAAATCCTTCTAGATAAAACTGATGTTATAAGAAAGATTTATAATAGTTAAATTTAAGTCCATAATCAAGTATTTTATTTTTCTGCGTAATATATTATAAATATGATGCACACACGCTTCATAGACATCAGTGCTAATATGTGGCTAACAAGTGGAGTAGAATTTCCGCTCTTCAGATTTCCTTCTAGATTCTGTTGTTCAGCAAAAGAGTCCGATAGAACGAATGCCAGGCTTTTAAAAAGCAAGTACTTAGGTCGATTTACTCGGCTGAACCATTCACGGCGGTGCCTCAGCATGGCCACAGCCCAATGACCGAAACAAGTAAAAGTAAGAGAATGAATAAGTAAAAATAAATAAATAAATAAATAAATAAATAAAATAAACTTGGCTGTGTGGTATGAAGCTTGCTTCTCAACCACTTGGTTTCAGTTCAGTCCCACTTATAAAGTCTCTTTATAATTTTGAATTTTTACCATTGACAAACAAGAAATATTGTTGAAACTAGTTTGGTATATATGTAAATATATTTATTTTAAACAATTACGACCCCAGTGCTATCTTTCTTCCCTTACATTTCAGTCCCTGTGCCTAGAGTGGAATGAATGAATATTAGAGTGTTTTGCGTTAGTTGATGCTTTCTTTTGAGTCTATACTCTCGACACTGTGAGAAATAATGGTTTCAAATTTTGGCACAAGGTCAACAATTTCGGGGAAGTGAGCAAGTCGATTATAAAGGATCCAATGACCGGGTACTAATTATTTTCATCGACACCAAAAGGGATAGACGGCAAAGTCGACCATGCCGGAATTTGAACTCAGAACGTAAATAGGGACAAAACACCGCTAAGAATTTTGCGTGGCGTGCTAACGATTCCGCCAGGTCATCGTCTTCACACTGTGGGTAATGTTAGACAAGTATGATGATTATAATTATATTTCATTTTTCAAATTTCATGTTGCTTACATAAAATAATGAGGTGGATATTAATTTTCGAGATAAAAATGCTTATTCAATTAATTGAAAATTAGAAAAAAAATTAATAAATAAAAAGAATTCTCATTTATATAGTCGCGTTATGAATATGTTATCTATAACAAAATGTACTTAACTAATAATTAATTGCAGGTGTAATGTTACACCTGATATTACACATACTGGCAAAAGTATATTCTTCATTCTACGATAGGTAACCGCGTGATCGTGAAGCAAACTTCTTAACAATGCAGCCATGCTTGCGCCTGTGTTTGTATACATTCTTGTGTGAGTGTGGGGGTACACACACACACACACACACACACACACACACACACACACATACATACATGTATATATATGTATATATATTTATATATATATGTGTGTGTATGTATATTATATACATATAAGTCTGTATATAAAGAGATTGTTCTTTCCTAGGGATAAATTCTATCCAAGCGTACACCAGTTTAGCTCTATATGGATTAATGATAGTGGAAGTTCTATACGTGTATATGTTGTACTAGTGTTCATAGTTTGTTCTCCTTCGATATTAGTACCTTATACTTCTGAGATTCCAGTTTTCTCTATGGAGGTTTCCATTATTTTCGATGTAGGAGAAAACATTTTAACAATTTTAACAATTTCTCTCCATTTTACTTTATATATATATATACAAATAATAAATGAGTATATGCATATATACGTACATGTATGTACATACCTCCATCTATCTGTATATATAGATGCATATCTGGGTACAGGACGTTGCAAACAAAACGTAGACAAAATGATAAACAGAGTACAGAAAACACACAGGCCACATAGAGA
Source organism: Octopus bimaculoides (assembly GCF_046866305.1). Classification (NCBI taxonomy): domain Eukaryota; kingdom Metazoa; phylum Mollusca; class Cephalopoda; order Octopoda; family Octopodidae; genus Octopus; species Octopus bimaculoides. The sequence goes on along the minus strand of NC_142939.1, from coordinate 60,111,538 downwards.
ACATTTCCTTCATCAGCTGCCACCATTCTAACACTGGCGTTTCGAAGAGTTATATCTGTGTGTGAGTGTGTGTGTGTGTGTGTGTGTGTGTGTGTGTGTGTATGTGGGTGTGTGTGTATGTATATAAATATACATATATGTATGTAGATATATGCCTGTGTATATGGATATGTGTATTATATATATATATATATATATATATATATATATATATATATATATATATATATATGAAGTTTGGCTTGAGAGCTATAGAATTACAACGATGGAAAGCAACAAAAACAAAATGCAGCAACAGTAGCGATAATAACAATAAGTATGAGTTTGTGATTGGACAAAAAAACCCAAAACCCCCAAAACAACCCCCTCCTATAAAGTGAAGTGAAAATGTTTCGTACAAATAATAAGCTGAAAACGCAAAGCGAAGTCGACTTGCTGGGAAGTTAGCACAAGCTCACTGCTTACAGCAACAAGCGTAGACAGACAGATGAAATATTTTTCATTATAGCCATTGTATTGAATATAACAAACGTCTTTCTCTTATCGAAACCTAGCAATATGAATATCTAAATAATAAGCTCAAACCGTTAACTAACTGATATTATAGCCAACAGAATAAATATAGAGAGAAAACGCACAAACAATATACAGAATAGATTAATTGAAATAGTTATTCCTTTGACTATAATATAATAAAAATAAAATAGTGGGTATAAACATTACAAAAGCAAGACAAAGCTTTGTATTAAGTGATATCTATCAAACTGTATCAACAATAGACCTTCTCTTTATTAATCCGCTTAGAGAAATAAGGTTTGAGGATAGTGAATCGACTTATGTTTCAAGCTTAGTATTATCTGAATGACATATTGAATTCCATTCAATTATACTGACTGCAAGATATATAGGTGTTTTAAGCTAATTGAGAATAGTCAAAATCTTCCGTCTGTGTTCCATAAACAATTCTGTATTTACAAAAATAAGCAGGTGAGGGACAGATTTCGTTTCGTTTCGTTTCGTTTCTTATTATAGTTGTGTTTTCTTCTACCTTTCTCCTTTTCATTCTTGAAGAATAAATTTTACTCACACACACACACACACACACACACACACACACACACACGCACACACACACATACACACATACACACACACACAAACACTCCTCCACACCCCCACACCACACAGAGGCAGACATAGACAGATATACACACACACACGCACATACATATACATGCATAAACACAAGCACACAGTATATTATATATATATATATATATATATATATATATATATATATATATATATATATATGGGAGAATATACAAAAAATAACAACAGACGAGGACAGGTGGTGTAAATAACAAAAGTATATATTAGTATGACGCTCGGGAATACGGAAAGTCTTTGACGTTTCGAGCTACGCTCTTCAACAGAAAGAATACGGAGACAAGGAGAAAAACACGGAGAAAAAAAATGTATGTATATATATATGCATGTGTATGCGAGCGCGCGTGCGTGTAAACAAATAAATATATATATGTGTGTGTGTGTGTGTGTGTGTGTGTGTGTGTGTGTGTATCATGCGTGCGTGGATGTTTGTGTTCGTGTGTATTCTATTCGTTTACAATGTTATCACTCATTTGACTGCGGCCATGCTGGCAATCGCCTTAAACACACACACACACACACACACACACAAACATACACACACGCACACACACGCAAACACACACACACATACAGAAACACACACACACACACACACACTCACATATACAGTCATAAACGCACATACATCATATAAATATGAAGGTAATCAACATAAATTATTTCTCTTAGACGTCTTAGACGTAAGAAAAGTGTTGATGAAGAAAGCAATAGTCGATACAGAAGATCAATTACTGCACACAACATATATCCTAGTGTACTATTTAATAAATCCGGTTGTATTATATGTTTATAGTTGACTTCGGCTAAACTTTAACTAGAAACATGCAGAGATAAGAGAAATTATTAGCAGGTATTTAGTTCCAAGTTCCTTGAAATCTGCCGACTCAGTTCTCTTATCTAATGTCGTAGAACCGATTGTAAATCCTGGATTTATTCTAATGAGCTGACGATAAATTCTTGATCCCATGAGTACTAAAGACTCCTCTACTCTAATTAGCTGGCTACAAACTCGTAAACTCTGAGCCTAATCAGCATTAAATACTCTTCTTTTCTAATGATTTGACAGAAGAATTTTGGTCTCGTATTGCAAATACAAAGAAAAAACAAACGACTCCAGATCGTATCGAATCATTTAGAAAGTAAATCTCTTAAAGTGGAACAAATTCAACAGCTCAAATGCTTAAGAGTTACCAAAAAAAATGTACATATACAAAGACACGTGGTGTATTATATATATAAATTAATACAGAAAGTAGTGTGCAATGTTTTACCTAAAAGGAAAACTATAATTGTCACTAAATGCGATTAGAGTGTTAGAACACTTACATTGTCAGAAGCAAGAGCTAAAAAGGTCTAATGCTGTAGTTAAAGCACATGATTCTATACATGTGTACTGACAATTATGTGTTTTAATTACAACATTAGACGTTTTAGCTCTTATTTCTAGCAATGCAGTGACCCTAGTCACACTTAGTGACAATTATATATATATATATATATATATATATATACTAATAATAATATAAATAATATATAAATATATGCATATATCCATACATATCTGTACATACCTACATGTATATGTATATATACACACATATACGGGTACAGGACATTAAAAAAAAACGTTATACACAATGAGAAACGAAAACATAGAAAACGAACTTTTTTCGAACAACGAAAAAAACAAACAGAGAAACGAGACATGCAACATAAAGAATAAACCCTTCGTCAGTTGTCCCTGTTTCATCTACTCCGCGTTTCGAAAGTAAGGACAATACGCGACTTCGTTGAAACAGTCCTTCCGGCAAAGCCAAAATTTGCGATTTTTTGCGGAGGGTGTAAGCGTTAAGAAGAACAGGACAGTGAGAACAAGACAGTAAAAACAAACGGTGAGGGCTGTCGAGCCATGACGATGGAAAAATTATTATGAACGCAATGAGAACGAGCCAAGAGAGGAGACAGGTGAAGATGTTAAGAGGGGCTTTGTGTTTAAACAGTATACATAAAAGTGCTCAAAATAGGTAGTAAAATAAATAAATAATTATTTATAAGTTTATCAAAAATCATGATTGTATATAAGCATATATACAGAAAGGATTTGTAGACAACATTTGATAGGAGAAAGCGTGTATTGCTTAGTCAAAACTTCATCAGAAATCATGTTTAAATATTTATACAGAATTTTAGGTGAATCACCAACCTTTTTTCTTCATCTCCAGACTGGAGCTTGTTTGCACTAGTTTCAATCTGGACTTAATCTTTTCAAGCAGCATACTAGTCTACCTCCACTTATAGTGGACCGTATTAGTCCTACCACTTAAGACCAACACAATCCTCCTGTAGAACATAACTTAAATTTAATAACTTAATATTAACTGGTCCCCTCTCCAGATGGTATAGGTCTTTATTTGGCCACTGTAGAAGATGAGTTCCCATGAGATATTATTATCTTTAGGCTTATTGTGCATGAATGGAAGTGAAATTTTGTGGTAGATCCAGTTTGGCTACACCCACGTAAGGGTTAATATAACAATAAGTTTAGTAATATGAACAATCTAATTTTAATTGTAATATAATATATATTAAGTAAGATTTAGTAAAATGTGCATCCCATGAACGACCACGGGATCCACCTAGAACATTCCCCTCCTAGGTGCAAGTCTGAACATGATTGGTTATGGAAGACTAGCAGCCACCCATGCATACCAGTGCCTCCTCTCAACGCCACCGATGTTACCAAGAAGAAAGGCAAAGACCGATGTAGCTTGGCACCAGTGATGCTGCATCTCATTCCTACAGCTGAATGAACTGGAACAACGTGAAATGAAGCATCTTGTTCAAGAACACAACACACACCCCGGTCCGGGAATCGGGAATCGAACTCACAACCTCATGACCACTGAGCCAAACGTCTTCATCTTTTATGAGTATATATATATATATATATATATATATATATATATATATATATATATATATATGTGTGTGTGTGTGTGTGTGTATACACACACACCCACACACATATATATATAATACATATACTACACACATATGTACATATTTATAATGTATATATCATGGATGTT
>NC_142939.1:60102276-60104776 GCF_046866305.1 Octopus bimaculoides | reverse complement strand
ACGGACCCGAATTTCTGGGTATTGACTCGTCATCAGCGTGTGACAACCACGGGTTGGCGATGGGAAGTGATTCTCAATGCAAAGATATATGCTTTTTCCAGTGACAAAAAGTCACTGATCTCGCTTTTTATCACACGTCTTGTTGGAACTCCTGGAGTGAAGCATGCATAGCGAGTCTGCTGCCTGCAGCCTACGGTACCATGCTATCTTTTAAACTATATAATACTTCCCTGATTATTGTGGTCGTGCCAAGGAGCCAAATCTTTTGTAACAATTCTACTTGGCACTCTATTCCGATTTCCTTTATATACCTCTTGATGCCATTTGATAGTGTTCCTAAGGACCCAACAATAATTGGATCTACCTTCACTGTCTACACTTTCCATAGCCGGGCTATTTCGCACTTAAGAGGAATGTATTCATCTATTTTTTCGCCCTCTCTCTTGATTATTCGTGGGTCAAAGGGGCATGCAACAAGTGGTGCACAGGTGATGCACCTCGTCGACCACCACTAGGTCCAGTTTGTTATGCTCTAGCACCTGATCTATTTGGATTGAGAAATTCCAGAGGATTTTGCAAGTTCCCGATTCCGTCACTCTCTGAGGTTGGTGGTTTAATAATAATAATAATAATAATAATAATAATAAACTAGAACAGCAACGGACCATGATAAAACGATGGCAAGAAAAGCCCCTACATGGTAAATACTGGGCTAAACTAAATGCGAAAGAAATAGACAGAGAAAAATCCCAGCAATGGCTGAGAAGCTCAGGACTCAAAGCAGAGACTGAATGATTTTTAATTGCTGCACAAGACCAGAGCCTCCCCACCAGAAATTACCAAAAACACATAATGAAAAGAAATATAACAAGTAACTGTAGAATATGTGGAGATGGACAAGAAACAATAAATCATATTATCTCTGGCTGCCCAGTCCTGGCTAAGAAGGAATATATTCACAGACACGACAGAGCTGGGACCTATATACACTGGAAGCTATGCCAACACTATGGAATAACAACAGAAAAAAGATGGTATAAACACACGCCAGAAAAGGTCACAGAAAACGAGAAAGCAACCATACTCTGGGATATGCCAATACACACAGATAGAGAAATTAAGGCAAATAGACCAGATATAGTTGTCAAAGATCATGAAGGAAAAAAATGCTTTCTAATTGATGTATCAATACCAGCAGATGACAACGTTTCTCTAAAAGAAATGGAAAAACTTTCAAAATACAAAGACCTGGAAATAGAGATAACTCGAATGTGGAGTCTAAAAACAGAAACAATTCCTATCATAGTAGGTGCCTTAGGTATAATAAAAAAATACTCAGACAAATACATAACAAAAATACCAGGACTTACAAATATATGTAACATACAGAAAATTGCACTACTGGGTACTGCACACATTCTACGCAAAACACTTTCAATACAGTAAACATAAAAGCACCACAGCAAACCACAGCACATACCCAAGGCGCACAGAGCTGCGCTCGGTAGTGAAGTGAAAGCACGTTATAAAAATAAAACTACTGAACAATAATAATAATAATAATAATAATAATAATAATGATAATAATAATAATAATAATAATTATTATTATTATTAATCAAGACGAAGAGTACGATTTTAGATGTTTTATTCTTTGAACAATATTTCGACAGAACGTCTGTCTTTCTCAAGTTCAAACCAAAAGGTGATTGAAAATTCAAAATTTCAGAGACCAAACGTAAACTATGAACGTGAGTAACCAGTGTCCATACGTTGATGGAATGACATCATCAGTTTTTGTCAGTTTTTCAACAAGCAGAAAGAAAGAAAAAGGAAGACGACAGAAAAAGAAAAGAAAAAGAGAGAAAGAAGAATATTCAATCAAACAGTTTTGTATAAATTTGATGATATTCTCCTGTCATCTTATTCATTCCTCCAGGCCGTGATGTCAATAACCCGCAAACATATTTCTCCTCTTACATTCTGAGAAGTGAAAGTGGGGTACATTCAGAATATTTTTTGAGAATGTGCACTTTCAAATCTTCTTCAAAATTGCAGCCGCTTGAAACGAAATGTTCAGCAAGTTCTGTTGAACTACTATTCTTTTGCCTGACGTCGAATCTGTGCCCATTAAACCTTTTGTTTAAATGTTCCGTTGTACAGCCAACATAAATCAAGTTGTGTTTCGTGCATTCTGCAGCGTACACTAAATGGGAATCTTTGCAGGTTCCCCCTTCTGTATAAATCATAACATTTCTATTATGATTTTTGATGGTATTCACTTCACTCATGTTGTTGCACAATGAACAGGGCTTACCTCTCTTGCGGCTGTTCTTTAAGGTACAGCGTGTAGATACTCCAACGTTCGTTTTCTTGGAGTCAGATATAGAGGTCAATAATTCTTTGTTCTTATTCCGTCGAAAGGCTACTGGACTCATAAACAAAGCACTCCAAAAAGACAGGGTTCCGGGCAAATCATAGAACCCCCCCCCCCCCAAGT
>NC_142939.1:60087276-60097276 GCF_046866305.1 Octopus bimaculoides | reverse complement strand
CTTATTTTATATAACATCAATTTGCAGCTGTTTTTTTCTTCATACAATATATCACATATTATACACACGTATCACAAATAATGAAAAATTATATGTAAATGGTTTTCTAATACTTTTAAGATGCGGGACTGGAGCAAATGGTGACTGCATTAAATAGCGATTTCTTAGGGATAATAATTACGTTTTCATGTTATCCAACGTAAGCATATCGAATCGTATGTTCATACACACACGCACGCACACACAGTCGCGTATACATACACACACATACACACATGTACACACATATGCATATTTATGCATATATATGTAAATGCGTATATATACATATATGTATATGTATATTTGTATATATATATATATATACATACACGCATATATATGTACATATATATACACTGGTATATATATATATATATATATATATATATATATATATATATATATATATATATATATATATATATATATATATATATATGTATATATATATATATATATATATATATATATATATATATATATATATATATATATATATATATATATATATGTAGACATGAATGAAAAGAAATTTCATGCTTATATACGTGTGTATGTATATATACATAGGTAATACATATATACATATATACATGTGATTATTAAACTATATATGTGCGTGTGCATATATATGTATGCATACATATATGCATATATATATATATATGTATATACATAGCACGTATATGTAAATACATAGTACATATATGTCTATATATACATATACAAATATACACACAATACACACATATATATACAAAGTATATATATATATATATATATATATATATATATATATATATATATATATATATATATATATATATATATATATTATATATATATATATACAATCTGTTTTCATTGAGACCACGAAATTTGTCTATACTTTTCAAGTAGAAAAAGATATATTTTTTATGTGAAAATTTTTTGTACGCAAAAAATAAATTATACTGTCGTTTGTATGGAAGCAAAATTAAATGTCATAAAAATTTGATAACGAGTAACGTAGAGGTATACAAATATCCAATGTGTGAAAATTATCAAATAAAGTATTACACGTTCCAATGATTCAGTGTGATTTATTTGATATCATTCAATATAGTCAATATTGGATTAGAAAGCCTGATACGAATATCATTAAAAATCGTTTTTAAAGGCCGTGTGATTAGATATGATTGAACGAACGTTTATTCATATTGACGCACGCTCGTACACACACACACATACACACGCCCGCACACAGATACACATACGCAAATGGGTGTGTGTATGTTTTTATATATTATGTATGTATTTTCTGTGTGTGTGCACCTGTATTTTATCTATCTATCTATCTATCTATCTATCTATCTATCTATCTATCTATACGCATATATACATACACACACACACACACACACACATATATATATATATATATATATATATACACACACACACACATATATTTATAGATCTATACAGAGAGAGAGAGAGAGAGAGAGACAGACAGACAGAGAGACAGAAAAAGAGAGAGAAAGAGGAGGAGAGAGAAAAAGCGAGAGATAGAGAAAGAGAGAGAGAGGGTGAGAGAAAGACAAAAGGAGGCAAAGAGAGAGAGAGAGAGACATCTGTTTGTATGCGTGTGTGTGTATGTATATAAATCTTTACACACATACATATTTTCACACGCCTACAGAAGGAGAGAGAGGGGGGGGAAGCGCGCGCGAGAGAAACATCTGTTTATGTGTGTGTGTGTATAAATATATACACACACATATTTATTTACATACATACACATACATTTAGAGAGAGAGAGAAAGAGACAGAGAGAGAGAAAGAGACAGAGAGAGAGAGAGAGAGAGAGAGAGAGAGACAGAAAAAAGAAAGCGAGAGAGAGTAAGAGAGAGGGAGAGAAAGAAGAAAAAGAATAAGAAGCAAAAGAAGAAGAAGAAGAAGAAGAAGAGAGGGAAAGAGAGGCGCTTTTTTTTTACGAGCGAATTCAATACAGAGCGGTTTGCTAAAAGTAAACAATAAATGAGAAAATTATATTGCCCTACGATAGTTTGAGACTGGTTTATATACGAAGACATAAAGTAGCAATAAGACCTGAAGATTAAACTAGAAAAAACAAACAAAAACTAAAACAAATGTCGAAAGGGTTTTTTTTGTATGAAGACAGAGTAAATATATCAGCGAGATACGTAACGAATTGTAGTTGATGTTGTTGCATGTGTTGTTGTAGTCGGTGCTGTTATTTAGCTCCAAATTGTTACCGATCCAGTAAAGATATGTTCAACGGTGAATCAGGCGGGAACAATCCTTCTGATTATCAGAGACAGTCAACGTAGGAATACATGAACTATTATAACTCTTTTTAAAAATTTTTATAAATGATTTATTGTGTTTTCGTGACGGTAGAGCGTAATTTGAAGAAGATTTAGCTGCTGCCGTTGCGGTTTCTAACATCTGTAGCCGTGGTTGTGTGGTTAAGAATCTCGGTTTGCGAAAAAAACAAAAACAAAAAAAAAAAACGAACACAAAAAATCTACGTGCTTTCAGGTTCAGTCCCATACAAGTGCTTCCTACTATGGCCCAGAACAGCCTAATACCGTGTGAGTGAATTTGGTAGTTGGAAACTAGGCGCATCGTGTATATAAATATATATACATGCTGAAGAGTCTGAAATTAACAAACGAAACCTGGTCCAATGCTCCTAGCTTTGATCATGGAACGGTTATCTCCTCTGTCAGTGTATATAAACTGTGCGCCTCATGCAGCCTTAAAGGCCTATCTCTTATTTCCTGCAACATAGGTGCTATTCAGCACCCACAGTCACAATTAGTGACGATTAAAGTTTTCTTTTATGGTTTCATATTACCTCTAGCTGCTTGATTTATTTCTTGTCTTAATAACTGACGAAAATACCTAGAAGATTTTAGCTCCTGTATTTGAAACTCTGAGTATTATTATGACAACTAACTGATTGTCCTATATTATATATTTCTAGATAAAATCTTCTATTTACATAATATCGAGGTCTCATTTATTCTTTTGGTGTCATATTAGTATTATTAATATATATATATATATATATATATATAAACAAAATTAAGGGATCAGCAACAGGTTGCTTCACCACATACCGAAGTTCAGAAATAGCAGCTAAAAATGCTGAAACTCCAACAGATAGCCATAGTTAATCATAGACATGTTTCTGGTTTAGAAGAAAAAAAAACTCTTCATTACCTCATCGGTATGATATTCCTGTTGTAAATTCGACGATACTGGCAAATGTGCATGCATGATCTAGCGCCATCATGGCAATCGACACATTTTGAAAGTATCTCCAAATCTACATAGGCGAGCCAGCCCATCATCTTCCCTCAAGGATTACACATATATGTATACCAAATAAAAACACAAATAGCTTGAAGGTTCACTATAGATGTTACAGACGCGGTTTATATTGATGAAATATTCGATGATATCAAGAAAACACCGTTTTCTTCAGGTGAATTAAAATGTAAAATTTAGTTCGGAGAAAAAAATACCAAGATGTGGAATGGAATGCGGATTGAACCTCTAATTTCGGATTCAGCGAGTAATGCCAACATCATACCTGGAACCTTCTCTAGTCGGATCTGGAACTTACTTTGGATCATGAAACTGCCTCTGGTGTGCATGGGTATGTAATTTCATGTGCATGTATATCTGTACGCATGAGCGTGCATGCGCATGTATATGCAACAAATGCATGGATACGTCCATATATGTACGGCTATATACGGATGTTTGCATATGGTGTACACACGGGGGTGCAGATCCCTGTCCTCTCTTGGTGTCCTTGTTATTAAAATATCTTGATTCTAACGATTCCTAGAAATAATTATACACACAAACACAAACACACACACGCATACACAAACACACACAAACAAACACACACACACACACGCATAAATATGTGTGCGTCTATATAAAACAGAAAATTTCTATTTGTAACTCTCACAGCGAGAGACATTCAGTAACAATACTCTAGAGTAAAGATTATTTACCAACATAATGTGGCAGTCGAATGTTACTGTTATCTAACCCCTGTTATCTAACCCCTGTTAATTTACCCGGAGACGATGTTTCCTGGAGCTAAATAGCAGTACCATTCGATTGCCACATTATGTTGGCAAATAAGCTTTACTCTCTCTCTCTATATATATATAATTTATAAGTAGGTGAGAATGGATTGAGCAAACACGCTTTATTGCATAACACTACAATCGTTTCATGTCCCCTTTACAATGAGATCTCTCCAGTTTACACAGTTTTTATAAATACTCCACGGACATTCATGGATTGCCCGATGTATCTTCATGAAAGTGATCAGTTTTCGTTGTGAAGCCACATCTGGTGGTCAATATCTGTGGAACACATTTATACAGCAAATGAAAAGGTTCCTACCCAAATTGGATTTACATACACACACACACACACACACACACACACACACACACACACACACACACACACACACACACACACACACACACACACACACACATATACATAGGCACAAGTGTGGCTGTCTAATAAGAAGCTTGCTTCCTCCCTAACCACATCGTTCCTGGTTCAATCCCAGTGTCTTCTGTTATAACCTCGGAAGAAAACCGAAAGAAGCCCGTCGTATATACACACACATATGTACCTATTTGTGTGTGCGTGTTGTCCACCCACTGCTTGACGACCGGTGCTGATGTTTACGTCCCCGCCCTCTAGCGGTTCGGCAAAAGACATCGATAGAATAAATACCAAGCTCTTAAAAAGAATAATAAGCACTGGGATCAATTCATTCGACCAAAAATTCTCCGAGGCAGTGCCCCAGCATGGCTGCAGTCCAATGAATGTAATAAGTAAAAGAAAGATAAAACAGAAATATGTATGTGTGTGTGTGTGTGTGCGTGCGTGCGTGTGTGTTTTTATATTTGCGTTTGTCCCTCCCTCACCGTCGTTAAAAAAAAAAGGTTGGTTTGCTTGCGGTCCACGTAACTCAGCTCTTCGGCAAGAAATACCGATAGAATAAGTACCAGAAGACTCAAAATGTAAGTGTTGCTGTCGAATTGATCGACTAAATCCGCGAAGGAGGTGCTCCAGTATGGTCGAAGTTCAAAGACTGAAACAAGTAAAATGATACGAAATCAATATTTGTTTTCCTTACATACATTATCTTGTATACCTTAAGCAGTGTTGGTATTCGTAAAGAATCCGGTTTTTAAGTAAATGGATAGAATCTCCGCCTGCGCATGCGTTTGTATGCAGAATTGATATTGGTCTATGTTATGAGAGCATTAAAGAAAATTGATTGGGTAGATAAATATTTCTTCATTTGCATATTTTAGTATTAAGCTCTACTCTATTCTTTAGTTCCTTCTACAAGCATTTTCATCTGTGTACACCTGAAAGGTGATAACATCTACTTTGAGTCTCAAACTCCTGTCATTTTATCAACCAGGCTATCGGATGTCGTTCCACACCGTTGGTCACAAAGGGCTTCTAAATTCTTTCTTAACTGTACCCTTCTTTTCCATCTTGTCCTAAATCATTTAACAAAATCGTCTTCCCTTCGTCGTGAAGGCCTTTCGAGGACCCACCGGTTGTCTGTGAACCTGACAATATCAGTGCTTATAACTGGTGCAGCAGAACTTGAGCTTTCGGTATCATACGATCACATCGTTTACGCTGCCCTGTTCTTGTATTACATAATGTCGGATATGCTCTTGCAATGATATTTCTAGCAAGGCACTTTGCGTTATTGGGAATCAATATATTTCACAAATGTTTATTACCTGAACAAGTAAAAGCCCCATTGAAGACAGCTGAAATGCATCTGGAACTCCTAATTTAGTGTTGATGTCATCAGCTTCTACAAGTGTCTTTATTTCCATTTCTGATGATGTCCTTCGTCTTAAAACATTATGACCACTATTCAATCTGCATAAGCAGCGTTCTATTCCTAACTCAGAAATCTGTCAAGTTCGAATCATTGTTTTGGCTATCATATTCCGCTGAACCCCTATACATATCAGTGACTCACTTATTATTCGTGAATTTATATATTGAAGACTTCATCAAATTTACTATTTCACCTTAAGAAGAACTTATGTCTCAACTTCAATGAAACTTCGGTCGCAACTTTCAAACCCTTATCCCGTAATAACACGATAATAAAAAAGCAACAACACGACAACACATTAAACCATGTGAAATCGGAATATCGTCAAGATATTGTATGCAACCTAACACAGTCAAGACGACGACCAAATATTGAAGGCCAGCTTTTTTCAAATAGCAAATATATACAGTGTATAAACAGAAGCCTCACACTTCTTATGTTTAATAGCATGATAGGCGAAATTCAGTCTAGGATAATTCTTTCACCTTTTTCACTACCATAAAGAAATAACTAAGATAATAATATATATAAAATAATGCAAAAGTTCTTAGCTTTGGTTCATTCTCGTGAAATTCTCAATCATTTTATAATGTAAATTTTTTTATGTTGATTTTCCTGACATTAAACATGAAATAAAAACAAAATTAGATGAAAGATAAAGATTATGACAATAAGACTTTTATCTGCACTGCAGATTAACTCAAATTCGTATAAATACAAATCATTTTCACATTGTTAGGGAAACAAACAATATTGAAAAAGCCAAAATGAAAAAAAATAAAACTGAAAAATAATCGTCGTAAAATTTGTTTAGAATAATCTGACTTTACAAAAAGAAGCAGAGGGAAAAAATATATATTAAGAGATTTATTGCCTTTAGGTTCAACTGGTATTTATATGAAAGCAATTTTTATTTGAATCATAAAAGGTCACCTTATAAATAGCTGCAAGATATATGTTCATAATATCGTGTATATTGAAGATATTGGTCTTTGAATAGAGAAAAAAACTCCCTTTTATATTGTCAGATGGATGTCTAAACATCTTCGAAGGAAACGCGTTGCTTGGAGCTCTTTTTTTTAATGCAGTTCTTCTGAAGAAGAAGATGAATTATTTTTCTTAAAAAAAAAAAAAAGTTGTCGTAATGGTTTCTTTATAGCTAGGGAGACTAAATAATGCTTTGTTCATCAAAGGTATTTTCTTACATGACTTGGAAAATTTTCTGTTTCAATGGCGTCAGATATTGAGATAATGTTATGTACGATGCTGTTTATTTTCAAAATTACTAAAGATCGCCACAAAGGGATAAATAATCAAAACTTTGGTCATTTTATACTGTATTTGTATGTGTGTGTGTGTGTGTGTGTGTATGTGTAATATATATATGTATATTGATAAAAATATAAACATAATACAATATATATATATATATATATATATATATATATATATATATATATATATATATATATATATATATATACACTCAAAACAATATTCACACAAAAAGAACCCATACATACAAACACATGCACACATATATAAGGATATATGTATATATGTGTATATATACACACACACACATACATAATATATGTGTATATCGATATGTATGTACTTGTGCGTGTGTGTGTGTTCATTTATATGTACATATACATATCTATTCATATGTCTATTTATCTGAATACATATACATGTACGACTTATATATATATATATATATTTATATATATATATATATATATATATATATATATATTTATATATATATATATATATACATGGATGAGTACGTATGTAAGTTTATCCATATATATATATTTCATTATTTATCTGTCACTCTCTATCCCTCGCTCCCCTTCTTCCACCTCTCTCAAATATATATATGTATGTATATGTGATGGACTCTCCAGTCGATGACGACGAATGAGCGTTCAGCTCTTTGCCGAACGACCTGCACAAATGAATTGTTTCTAGTGATGAAATGCTCGTGCCTCATATGAGCCGCTTGCTCTCTCCATCAAAACGATGTTGTTTGAACAGGTGTACTGTGTACGACGCGTCAGGGTTCGAAGTGATCGCAGAGCAGCCAGAGATCATGAGTGCAACACCCTAATCAGCACACGATAATTACATATTTGTATGTTATGCATATACGTGTGTGTGGGCCTGCAGCTAATTTTTGACGAATTGCTAGGTTCGGGGATGTTATAAAACTGACACTGCCGTTCAGTCAAACATAATGCAATGAGGTACATACATATACATATATAGATATAGTTTCAACAGTGGAGAATATATATATATATATATATATATATATATATATATACTTAATTTAAAAGCAGCAGAAATATAACAAAAGACTGTTACTCGGAGTTTCACGCACCCGTTCATCGGACAAACAAAACTGTCCGATGGACGGGAACGTGAAACTCCGAGTAACAGTCTTTTTTTATATTTCTGTTGCTTTTAAATAAAGCATATTACTCTACCTCTGGTATTTGAGTACACTTTTTCCACTTTGTTGCATATTTTATGTGCTTACTCCGGTGTATATATATATATATATATATATATATACATATATACGGTGGTGCACCAGCATGACCGCAGCCACTTGGCTGAAACACATAAATAAATAAATAAATAAATATATTGATGGATAGGTAGATACACGGCGGGCTTCCGTGTAGTTTCTATGAATCAAATTCCTTATATGGCATTGTGAGTCTAATCAGGGCTATAGTAGAAGACATCTGCCGAAGGTACTGTGCAGTGGGACTGAAACTAAAACGATACGGTTGCAAAGCGAACTTTTTAACCACTGAGACACAGAGATTTAGCATACAGACAGAGCACCAATTAGTACGTAATGAGCCTGACCTCATTCTTTATGAACAATGATTAATAGATATTATGACTATTGTGAAACTAATGTAATAATTATTGACAAAGCAATACCTAATAGTTATGTTTGTAGAAGTGAGTTGAAAAGCGAAGAAATTGCTGTGTCCTAGCAGCTGAATACAATGAAAAAATGTTTAAGAAGTTATGGAATGCGTCTGTTATATCATTTGTAACTGGTCACAAATAGAGTAATTCGTAATCATGAGAAAATTAATTGTAAAGGTAGACGTAGGCATGATTTGGAAAATAGGTAAAAAAAAGCAATTCTCAACAGTATTTGATGATCTTGAACAGTTTGTTTATTTGAACATACCCGTTAACTTTAAAACATTTATGCTCATCTCTATCTAGGCATTAATGCATGTTCCTTAATGCATTTTTCAAATAATAGCAACAACAACAACAGCAACTACTACTACTACTACTACTACTACTACTACTACTAACTGAAAATTCATTATTATAATAGTTATAATCACTATTTTAATAATAAGTTTTAAGTTTCTCATTTTAAGAACAGAATGTTTGTGATGTTTACGTATTTTCTCATCAAAATGTAAGTGAAAGAATGCATTCGATACTAGAAATCGAAACTGCATCGTTTCAATAATTTACTGCTGTAGTAATACACAAGACATAAAGCAAAGCAAAAACATTACAAAGAAATCTTAAGCATTTTCCTTCTCTTTTGCGTTTCCAACGCCAACAAAGGGAAGAAATTGTCTCTTTGCACAATTATCCTGAAGATCTGCAAGAAGCTCATGACCTATCGGTCTGTGATAAGGAATAATTGAGGGAGAAGAGATTTCAGTCTGAAGTTGTTGTTTAACAGTTGACCTATAAGAAAACTTATTAACTGAAGTTGAGACAAGATCAGATTATAGAAGTAATACCTTTTTATGCGCTACTACGCTTCATCTAAGATTAATAGCAATGTTTAGAATCCTCCGGCTGTGTTCTAGAAATCATAATTTCGGTCGGAAAGTTTTCGAGAGTCTTTCGGTTTATTTTTGTTTGTGAGTTTCTTTATTAACAGTTCGTAGTTTGATAATCCAATATGTTAGTTTCTTTTCACAGTCTTATTTAGTTTTTCTTATCTTTTTACTTGTTTCAGTCATT
>NC_142939.1:60074895-60079276 GCF_046866305.1 Octopus bimaculoides | reverse complement strand
TAATTATTATTATTATTATTATTATTATTATTATTATTATTATTATTATTATTATTATTATTATTATTATATTATTATTATTATTATTATTATTATTATTATTATTATTATTATTATTATTATTATTATTATTATTATTATTATTATTATTATTATTATTATTATTATTATTATTATTATTATTATTATTATTATTATTATTATTATTATTATTATTATTATTATTATTATTATTATTATTATTATTATTATTATTATTATTATTATTATTATTATTATTATTATTATTATTATTATTATTATTATTATTATTATTATTATTATTATTATTATTATTATTATTATTATTATTATTATTATTATTATTATTATTATTATTATTATTATTATTATTATTATTATTATTATTATTATTATTATTATTATTATTATTTTATTATTATTATTATTATTATTATTATTATTATTATTATTATTATTATATTATTATTATTATTATTATTATTATTATTATTATTATTATTATTATTATTATTATATTATTATTATTATTATTATTATTATTATTATTATTATTATTATTATTATTATTATTATTATTATTATTATTATTATTATTATTATTATTATTATTATTATTATTATTATTATTATTATTATTATTATTATTATTATTATTATTATTATTATTATTATTATTATTATTATTATTATTATTATTATTATTATTATTATTATTATTATATTATTATTATTATTATTATTATTATTATTATTATTATTATTATTATTATTATTATTATTATTATTATTATTATTATTATTATTATTATTATTATTATTATTATTATTATTATTATTATTATTATTATTATTATTATTATTATTATTATTATTATTATTATTATTATTATTATTATTATTATTATTATTATTATTATTATTATTATTATTATTATTATTATTATTATTCATATCTATAAATATATTATTCTTTTATTTCTCATTTTGTCTTCTGTGTTCTTAGATAGTTCGTTGCTGTAGTTAAACAAACTCAGGTACAAACAGTTATTTCCTACTCCTCTGACGCAACACATGATAAAAGACTTGCATAAGCCCATTCGATAAGATTCTATTTGTGACTTAAAAACAACAACATAATGCTTGTACTGATTCAAATTTATGAAACTTAAATTAGGCGACCAATATCTTATTGACTCGGCAAATTTTCCTTCAACATTCGGTGATAGTAAGGACAGTATATAAAGTACACCAACTTCTTGATATACTTTATTCTACTCTACGATTTAGTTTAGTTATATTGGAAAACGACCATGATGAAGATTTCAAGATTGGTATTCAGCAATTCACTTTAAATACGTCTTTGAAAAACTTATATCTTCTGGAGTGATGTGAGCTTCTTCAAGACTGGAAAGAAAAATATCAAATAAAAAAAATAAAAAAAATTATTATTCCACCATTATACACTACATAAATATATATACATATACTTACAAATATATGTATATATGATATATGATATACATGTATATATGTATATATGTATATATATATGTATATATGTATATATATGTATGTATATATGTATATATATATATATATATATATATATATATATATATATATATATATATATATATATATATATATATATATATATATATATATATATATATATATATATATATATATATATATATATATATATATATACATACATACATATATATACATACATATATATACATACATATATATATATGCATATCATATATGATATATATATATATGTGTGTGTGTGTGTATACGTATGTGAATATATTTATATATGTGTGTATATACATATATATTTCTACATATGTATGTGTATTTATATATGTCTACTTAAATATATGTCTATATCAATGGATATATATGTAAGTATACACACACACACATATATATATATGTGTGAGTATATATATGTATATATATATACGTAGATATACATATGTATGTGTGTGTGTTTATATATATTTATATATATATATATATATATGTATTAGAATTCAAACATTATTGAAGATTTGACAAGTCTTTTATAAATTGATCCTATTATGATAACTTTTACTCCAGTAACGTTTAGAAATCAATGGTTTTTGAAAATCAATGTCTTATGATGTGGAGATGTTTTCACTTGTGTTATTGACAGATCTTCATATCATCAACAAGACGTCATCTTATTTTCAAGACATATGTTGCTTTTCTTTTTGTATAAATATGAACGCGCGAGAGTGTGTGTATGTGTGTGTGTGTGTGTGTGTGTATGAGAGAGAGAGAGAGAGAGAGGGAGAGAGAGAGAGGGAGAGAGAGAGAGAGAGAGAGAGAGAGAGAGAGAGAGAGAGAGAGAGAGAGAGGAAGCGTGCAGTACGGGGGAGCGTCGTATGTACTGTTGCCGTCATAATTCTTCTTGCAGTTGTTGGTGTTGTCGCTATTGTGGTGATGCTGTTGTAGTGATATGTGCGTGTATATATATGTGTGTGTGTGAGTGCGTATGCATGTATGTATATATATATATATATATATATATATATATATATATATATATATATATGTATGTATATATATGCGTGTGCCAAACGGACACACACTTATATTATTTTTACTCAGCAGAAGCAACGTAGTGACTCAAGGGCCGAGAGTTTCGTGCATTAAACGCCAATGCGCAGAATTCTCGCTTCTTGAGTCACTTCGTAACTTCAGCCGAATAATACTAATCCTTTCGAGTATAGAATTTTGGAGGAGGGAGTCTAGTCGATTATATCAATCCCAGTGCATGACTGGTACTTATTTCATCGACTCCTAAAGGATGAAAGGCAAAATTGACCTCAGCAGAATTTGAACTTAGAATATATGTATGTATGTATGTATGTATGTATGTATGTATGTATATATATATATATATATATATATATATATATTCGTGTGTGTGTCTGTGTATTATAAGATTAAGTTAAAAATATATTAGAAACTTTGTAAATCAATGTATTGTTTACCATAATAAAAAATAAATAAATGTTACACTGAAGAAAATGGTAGAAGATTAATACAGATGCATTTCCACTATAAGGATGTGTGATGCGCAATAGTATTAGGTAAGCGGTTACATTGTACTAATCTATATGAATGGCTCCCATAAACATTACATACAAGGTAAATGAAAAGAAATTGCAAATGCTAGATGTGTCATTAAGTTAAATAAGATTTACATAGAAAGTTTTCTTTTAATATCATGTTTAAATATTTAATAGCAGTCTAGTGTTACAAGTGTTAAACACGACAGCTTCAGGGACTTAGTTTAACTACTATTTGCTCTCTTAGTTTACATATTAACAAGTTATCTCGACCAGAGTTTATGCCAGCTTTGAAGCACTTGATTTATATCATATTAAGATATTAAGATGAGATAAACACTTTACTTTATTTCATCGAAGCTGCTGAATACAAACCAAAGGTATGGATACGCAAGCATGAGTGTAAGTTTAAGAAGATTCCATGGCAACTAAGTTGTTGTGGGTACAATACCAGTGTTTTGGGTGTCTTCCACCGTCACATCCTCTTCCAGTCCACCAAAGCCTCGTAGGTAAAATTTGGCGGATACAAACACGTTCCTGAGTGCTAAACTTATCCCATTCCATGGTTTATCACAGCAACGTGACACTTAGAAGCATTTAAGGAAAATGCTGTTTCCTTTGCAATCATTCGCGACAGGGTCTGTGGGCAAATCTGACCATAATCTTATGAAACAGCTCTCAATTTCTGGGAGAAAGAAATCCAGAGTTCTTAGAGCAATGGTAGAAACAGTTGAAAAGGATTCCAACTGGATCTGTTCCAAGAGGAATGACAGTGAATTCCAGAAGTCATAATTTACCATGCTGTCAACTGCTGTCTGAGACTGACTGGTTACAGCACTCAAAGTTGCTTGGGTCTTGGGCAGCATAATCATCCAGGGATGTTACAATGCAGACTGTAAGACATAATGTGCAAGCTGGTACCGGCTATCCAGGAGTTATGACCTGGATGCAGCCTGGTCCCTTTATACTGTAAGGCGTTAAGGGTCGAAATATTAGCATGTGGTGGTGGTGGTGGTGTCTTCCCTGAAGACCTTCTGCTGTTTAGCTTTCTCTTGAGCTCGTTAATACCTTGTCCAAGGATAAATTTCTTCCGCCAGTCATTGAGGGTCTTAAAAGTCTCTGGGTGTTACTCATCCTCTTCTGAATAAGCTATGAAAAATATTCAGTATGTATTGGCTTCAGATTGCAAAGATTCATACAGAACATAATTAAAACCAAAGAAAAAGAAAGCCATGGCGAAATATTAT
>NC_142939.1:60059895-60069895 GCF_046866305.1 Octopus bimaculoides | reverse complement strand
AGTTTATCACCAATTCAATGATCGCTGATCCCGGATAACATGGCGGGTTCAACTGTGAGCTATGTTATGCTAATCACAGTTTGATCTGTGATAATAAGGGTCAGCTATCAGTGAAAGATCACAAAAACCTCTGACGAGGTAACGAGCAGGGTCACCAATCTCACTTAGAAATGAACCGAAAGAAAGTTATCCGTGAAAGGTCGGGAGAAGTGGGAGACACGTCCTCTCCCTCGTATATTATTGACTGACCGCAGTACTTTGAGTTCATGTCTGATCTGATTACAAAGCTTACTCTCACGTTTTCTCCACTGGTCTGGGGCTCTATTTGGTGTCAACACTCACGAATGGAAGATTGGGCATGCCGTGGCTGATGATACGTAGGTATACTCTGAGGTTGCTGTCTCTCTAGTGTTTCCTTGACGGTGAGTAAATGTAGTTGCCGTTAGACTCGCTTTTCCGCACGCAGCTTATCTCTTTGACAAAGCTGCAGTCCTTAATCAAGCATAGTCCGAGGTAGGGCGCTTGCAGCTCTCTACTAGACGGGAAATGCTACTGGTGGAACAGCCACTTCGGAGGTTTGCGGAAGTCAAGAGAGACGATGTTCTTGGGGAGACTCTGGGACTCGTCAGGAATCACCCGGCTGCTCAATTCCGGAGGACTTTCGAGCCAGGACCCATGGATAATTTCCATGGAAGTGCTGGCACGAGATGCGCGTATAATAACGAAACTGTTCTGTACGCACATATCCAGTGTCCAAGCACTTGCTGGCTTGTGGGTCTTTATCAAACACTCGCTCTCGTTTGTAGGATGGATCCGTTTAGCGGATCCGCTCACTGTCCCCCGCCTTCCTTGGCCAGGAAGACTACGAAGTGTTTATGTATTTGGTGACATTAGTGTATGTGTGTGTGTATGTGTGTGTGTATGCATGTATGTATGTATTTTACTATGTCACAGTATTGACTAGACTATCGGATGTTGTTATACACTGCTGGTCACAATGCGCTTCTTGGCATTGTTGCAACTTATACGTATGTTTCTATTTTCCCAATTTTCCTTTCTTGTTCCTTTCTCTCCATCACTACCAAATTTACTTCTTTTCTTCTTCCATATTTTCTGAGCACCAAACTAATACCAACTTTGTGTTTATTTTATTTGCTTAATCTTTACTCGACTTTGTGTTGTATCTTCATCACCTTTGTGAGAGAGACGGCGAGACTTTTAACTATGAATTTCTACACATTCAAATTTATCAGTAACATACTGTACCATACCGACACAGATGTGCTTCCACCCCACTTTGTTTCCTCATAACTTTCAGGAAACTGGATATTTTTTAATGAAATGTTATCCAAATACCTCTCAGATGGTGTAGATTACTAACATATAGGAATTTATTACTAAAAATGTGAAAAAAAGTAGTGAGTGCACACATATACATACTACACACATCACCGAATAAATATTATCTATCGAATGGAACTTGAAAATGATGTATGTCAGTATGCATGTGTTAGCACCCAACACCAAAGATCTATTTTGTTTTACATTGAACTCCGATATAAGCGGAATATGCACTGTCTGAGAGGTATTTGCGGAAGATTCCATAAAAAAGTCCATTTTTTGACAGTTATGAGGAGACAAAAATCGAGAGGGACATTATGTAGGTATGCTTATATTACTAAACTACTAATAGAAGGAAATAAATATTTAAGCAAAATCCCGCACATAATTTGACCATAGACACACTGATACATCGGTAGACCGTTGATTTATTTATAAGTGCGTTTGTGTGTGTGTGTGTGTTTGTGTGCTTTAACTGCCCATTATATTTAGATGCTTCACATAAGTGCTTTGAGCGTATTATGAATGTTAAAGATTCTCTTGCAGACTCCAAAATATTACATAAAAATCGCAAGAACGCACGTTAATCTGCTTATATCGGTTCTTAATCATCGATTTGTCCAGCAACATTTGGTGAATATTCAGTATTGAAGAGAAAGAAAGAAATGGACAACTCTTTCCATGGTGAACTGGACAAACGATAGAGAGGTCGTGGGTTTAATTTATGAACAACTATTGTAACAGGGATCTGGAAAAACGATGCAACGTTTAACGATTCGACGCATGGACAAAAGTGACAATAGTGAACTGATCGAGAGGTTGACGGTTCGATACATGAACGACTGTATAGTGATTTAGACAAGTAATTGAGAAGTTTACAGGTCGAAACCTGAAAAACTGTTACAATAGTGAACTTATATAAAAAGCTTAAGATTTAGATAACACGATTAAGAGAATAATGAACTGAACAAATGATCAGACAACCCAACATTTTGCTCTACATTCCGATGGCAGGGAGCTACTAAGCGATCGAGCTCTATCTGCTAGATATAACAGCTAAAACACTCGCAAATCACATACATTCTAAGATTTTTGGGAAGAGACACTTTAGATAAAGGAGACACTTTGCTTCGAAAACGAAGACTGCTTGGCTATGGATAGATCACCTTTGATCACAAGACAACTCGATCAGTAATGACTGCGATCTACACGACAACGAGACTGCTAATCATAACCGATCCTCGGAGCTAGCTTGTCTTTTTATTCTTCCACTCTGATACGTTCGACTCACTCGTCTTTATAACTCTTATCACTCCTGTTGTATTTTAACCTCCATCCAGTCACTTTCCATCAACCATTATCCGCAATACTTTCCCCCTTGAACGTAACCCACATCTGAAAATCCCCCCACTCTTCAGGTCTTGTCTCGCAACATTTTAAACATCTGTATATCAAAATCATGCCTCATTTTGTTTTCATGAAGAGCCGAGTCTGCTCGGTGAATATATGTAGAGCTGCGGTATTAAAACTGTACTAAGGCAGCATAATAATTTGCCATATAAATTAGGGCTAGAAGAAATTAAAGGTTTAACGAAGGCCTGCAAAAGTTATAGGCACTGCACCTTCTTCCAGACTCAGTATGTTGAAAAAATAAAGTACAGGTGTCAATACTTTCGAATCTCACGGTTGCTTATCTGGTCCTGAGCTGCAGATATGCGCTTCTGGTCCAATAGTGTGAAATCAATATTTTTAATAAAGTTCTCAAAGCAAGCAAAGTCCAATACATGAAATTTTTGGAGTGGCTGGGTTTCTTTTTTATGGTTTTCATTTTATAAAATCTGATTTGATTTTTCAGAAATTTTCTGAGTCAAGAGAAGGACTTTGATTGGATTTTAAACTCAATAATTGAGGTCTCAAATTAAAATGTTCACATTTTGAAGTAGCATTCTCTTATAGAATATCATCGATTGTAACGCATATACATTCGTCGTTCTCTTTTTTTCCCTCCTCTATTTCTCTCTTTCGTTCTCAAGTCTCTCTCTCTCACTCCCTCTCTATTGCCACTCTATTTCAAGCACAAACACACACACACACACACACACACACACACACACACACACACACACACACACACACACACACACTAGCCCTCTTCTACTTTCTCACTTTCTCATGCAGACACTTATAGACATAGGCGCCGATATACAAACTCTTGCTGATGTATTTGCTCTTGTGCACTCTTATTGTCAAGTACAATCAGTAATATTAAATAATATCACACATCACCAACAACAACAACAACATCAACAACAGCAACAACAACAACAACAGCAACAACAACAACAACAACAACAACAACAACAACAGCAGCAGCAGCAGCAGCAGCAACAACAACAGCAACAATGACGACAAGAACAAAACAGGACACACATCTGTTTTACATAAATATTGCTTCAGTTCAGAACATGTACAAAAGTTTTCAATATATTTACTATCATGGTTGTTCAGATATTTCTGATCAGTTTGTAATATTGTGTATTTTGGAGTTGGAGTGCATATAATGTGTGTGCATGTATATATGCATTATGTATTAATGTTTATATATATATATCTGAGGGCCTGTTTATATATATAGAAATATTAATCATAAAATATTTAGAATGTCACTATGTGATAACGATCTAAATTTTAAAGCGAAGAATATATTTTTACGTGAATACCTGCCCTGTACGTGTACCGGTGTTTCAGGTCCTCTTTAACACACTTTAGAGGTCTTGTTCTATCTCTGTAAAGTATTCTATGCAAATGAGTTATTGCAAATAACAGTTAAAGTTTATACATGAATGTTCGTTTAATATGTTGCTAAAGTTTGGGTTTAGAAGTGTTTCTCAACGTTCGTTTTGCTTAAATTCAATTTAAGTGTGTTAGGAAATTAAACTTCACTTACTTTCCATTGCCGCCATGACAGATTTATGTAAAAGCACTGGCTTATTCACTTTGTTATCAAATGAAGGCGTGGAGTTGGTCGAACTAAAGATCAGAGAACGTTTATCTGTATTATGTATGCATTCGCTTGTAACGTGTTACTACCATTGTGGAGGCGCAATGGCCCAGTGGTGAGGACAGCGTACTCGCGGTCATAGGATCGCGGTTTCGATTCCCAGACCGGGCGTTGTGAGTGTTTATTGAGCAAAAACACCTAAAGCTCCACGAGGCTCCGGCAGGGGATAGTGGCGAACCTTGCTGTACTCTTTCACCACAACTTTCTTTCACTCTCACTTCCTGTTTCTGTTGTGCCTGTAATTCGAAGGGTCAGCCTTGTCACACTCTGTGTCACGCTGAACATCCCCGAGAACTATGTTAAGGATACACGTGTCTGTGGTGTGCTCAGCCACTTGCACGTTAATTTCACGAGCAGGCTGTTCCGTTGATCGGATCAACTGGAACCCTCGTCGTCGTAAGCGACGGCGTGCCACCTTTCCTACCATTCCAAGAAATTACAGTCCAGTGTGCATACGTTGTTGGTTCAATTTCGACTACTTTAGTTATATATTTGATTTTAAATTTTGGCACAAAGCCAGCAAGTTCGGGGGTGAAGGTAAGTCGATTACATCGACCCGAATGCTCAACTGGTACTTATTTTATCGAGCTCGAAAGGATGAAAGGCAAAGTCGACCTCGGCTGAATTTCAACTCAGAACATAAAGACGGATGAAATGCCGCTCAGCATCGGGCTAACGATTTTGCCAGCTTGCCGCTTTTGTTCAGTTATCTATATCATAGACAGCTCGAAGCCTTCTGGCATCACAAGTTTGCACAACCTTCTACTTGGGTGAATACAGCTTCTCATATGATGGCCTGTTGTGGTGGAGTCGTCAAATTTTTCTACTTAAGAATTTTAGGTCATAAGTCAAGGAAAACTTTCTAGATGCCCCTTTCCAGCCTTCATAATATCAACGACCTCATGTATGTAGATTAATTCTTGGAGGCGCTTTGATATTTAGTTGATGTCGATGGTATATGATGTTGCATTCAAAAGTTATTTGGAGCAATGTTTAGCCTCCGCCACCTTGTTTACGTTTGAGGTTGGAGATAGTCCATATCACAGTTGATGAGAAAATTTGTAGTAATAGTTAATAGTTTTCTGGATTGAACATCGATAACTCAAATGTCATCTAGCGTCCAATAGGGTAGCTTATATGCTGGTATAAATACTGCACAGCAAACACATAAGATACTAATTTATTGTACGCTGCAATTTCAGAGAATCATACTTTTTATCGTGATGTTGTATTACTGGTTATACGTTTCTTGTTACAAATTCCGTAATAAGATTATTTTCCAGTATCCATTTTCAACCTTATGCACATTGTTGAACCTCCGTCCGTGCTGGAAATGAACCATGGCTCGGAAAAGGTGGCCATCTGATGATGCAAAGTCTGAACTGTAGGAATGTGTGGTAGAACCTCCAGACCCTGAAGTTAAGTTTGCTCTTGGTCATATTGGCAGCGTGTGTTGGAAGATTGTCATGCTGTAGGGGTGCGTATCTTCGATTGACCAATGCCAGACAGTGGGCTTTCAAAGCATCATATACTCGCTGCATTTGTTGTACGTTCGCAGCATGACCACCTGGGACAAGCTCAAAATACAACATCTCTCGAAATTCAACCAAACACACAACAAGACCTTCTGTTCAAACCACCCTTGTTTGACGACCGGTTCTGAAGTCTGGCCAGAACGAAGCCACTTATTTCTCTTAAGATTACGAAAATAGATCCATTTTTCATTCGCCAAAAACAGGCATCCGGAGGTTTTGACAGCAGTTCTTTGCAAATGTTCACACGTCGTTGAGTGTGGTCAGCTGAGATTGGTCAGTTCATGAGGAACTTCTCGACAGCGTCTGTTCACAAGGCAGAACTTAGGGAGGTGTCGGTTGATGGTGTTTTGTGAAGGACCAAAGTCTACCTACAATGTACGAGTGCTTGTGTTTGGCTGTTGTTCAACTATTTTAAGCAAGGTATCATCTTTCACATTGTCGATAGAAGTTAGTCCTTCACAAAGCAAGACCTTATCTTCCAGCCAAATGTATAAGCGTGGAATTGAGCTTCTGGCACAACGATAGCAACAGACAATAAAATATGATATATTTTGATGAATAAACGTTTTTCCTATGTAATTTGAAGTATTAATCAAAGCCTGAAACATGGAAACACTTTTGACTCAACCTGGTATGTATCTATTTGTGTATGTCACAGAATCCTTCTAGGAGAAGGACACTGATATAAAACCTGCGGATTAATGGTTATCTCACTTCGGCTTGTCACTAAGTACTAATCACGGAAGCTCAAAGAGAGTTACTTGTGTTGTACAAGCGTTTACCACTATAATCCAATGACGTACAAATGTCTTTCTATGGTGACCTCATTTGTCGTTGTATCTGCTGAAAGTCCTAAGGCAATGGTTGAGTGGTGACGCGTGCAGACCCGTTGGAACTGCATAGTAAGTTACGAATTTCGTCTGTCACCTACGCTTGAAACCCTGCAAATCTGCAACAAGACTGAATGGGAGAGGTCATGGACGGAGAGTCAGAAATACCACTGACAACAAGAAAGTAGAAGGAGACGGCAATCATTTGTGAGGATGGAGCAATCGCTATGTTGATAGGGAAAGACAGTTTGCATACACAATTGGAACAAAAACATAGAACGGAAAAGCGAAAATAAAATACATAGAACGAAAACCTCATCAGCTATCGACTGAGTGTCATAACAATTTCTATACTTTTCGATAATATTGCTTGATCCAGCGGAGTCAATATATTCTTTTAAAACTGCTGAGGAAACGACAAGTAGAGGAAAAGATAAGGGGAAAACGAGTGTAAAAAAAAAACAAACTACAATTTAAAATAATACAGATAAAAATATACTATCTTCGCCGTAAAATAAATCAATACGCATATGCGTGTGTGCGTGTATGTGTGTATGTGTGTATGTGTGAGTGTGTGCTATGAGTATGCCTGTGAGAGTGTGTGTATGTGTAGTTATTTACCCGCATATGTAATTGCTTATGTATGTGTATGTTGATACATTTTCCAATATCTGTGTATCTGTATACCTGCCTCTCTTTCTCTCTCTCATCTGTGTGTGTGTGTGTGTGTGTGTGTGTGCATTTCTCTGTGTACTTGTACGTGTGCGTCTGAATGTTTGCATATATAAATATATGTACATAATTTTATATGTTACGCAAAAACATTAAACTTAATGAAATTTTATATTATATTTTATTTTCAAGTTCATTTGCAAAAGTCTTCGATAACTTTTGCAGTAAAAAAATATATTTCTGCATTGAGAAAGAATGTATATATATATATGTGCGTGTGTGTGAGTGTGTGTGCGTGCGTGTATGTGTGTGTGTGTGTTTGTGTGTGTGTGTGTGTGTGTGTGTGTGTGTGTGTGTGTGTGTGTGTGTGTGTGTGTGTGTGTGTGTGTGTAAATATAAATAATTGCTTATCTGCTTATCGAAATTTCCATTGATTTCAAAATGGGACAAAATGTGTGGTACACGATGTTAGTAAAGTTATTTTATCATACATTGTCCACCTTTTGCCATCTAAAGCAGATGCATTATGCTCGAAGGTTATTACATTCCTATACTCGGATCCCGGAACTTACTTACCTATATATACAGTAATCCCTTCACTATTGCGGGTGTTACGTTCCAAAAACCCCCGCGATAGGTGAAAATCCGCGAAGTAGAAACAGTACTGTACTGTATATTTTTTTTAAAATGATTTTTATAATTTGTATATATTTATTTCATTATAAATGCAAAACAACACCATGGAGGAATCGACGTAAGCTTAAATAATAAACGGCGATAGGTGAACCGCGATACTGGGAGGGATTACTGTATATATATATATATATATATATATATATATATATATATATATATATATATATATATATATAGATAGATAGATATAGATATAGATATGGATATATATATATACACGTATATATATATGTATGGTATATATATATATATATATATATATATATATATATATATATATACACACACATACACAGATGTGAGTCAACAAACGAAAATAAAGTTGCACTCAACACATTTGCTTAGAGTTATATGTGTTATCTAATATCAGTTTGATTAGGTGCCATGCATATTAACGAAGCCCGAAATGTTAGATTCATGTTACGAGCCCATGAGACTTTAAGACACATGGATCTGAATCCATTTTATTTTTCGAACCGCTAGGTCACGTGGACTTAAATAAATGAGCACCGAATGCCAAGCGGTGGTGAGGAGACAAACACAAACACAAAATACACACACGCACACAAATTCGATCTCAACTTGGTCATCTGGAGCAAACAAGACTCCAATCTCAATTTAACCTGTCCGCCTGCCCAGCGCCCTATATGTGCGTCATGGGCCTGCTTCTATAGGTGCCGATCTACAGGCTTTTCTTGGTTGTTATTTTTTAATCCTGTTATCTCTTCGTATTTCCTTAGAACAATACAGATCAATTCTATGTGCTTGGTGTCCGAAATTATCACGGTGACATCAGAGTATGTTGACACAGTTCCTCCATGTCCTAGTTCGCGCAGCATGCACCTCAATGTCACCTGTTTCTGCAGCAGTCGCTCAAGAGTTAGTGGATATAAGAGAGACGAGGTTGGAAGGCAGCTTTGACGGACCGAACGTATGATATTGAATAGTTCTTATAGGCAACTATTAACCCGAACCATTGAACAGCTGTCGCTATATATTGCAGCAACCCAGCCGAGTAACATAGTAACGCAACCGGTCGCCGTGACAACTGCCGGCATGTATTGGTGATCAACCTGAGAGAAGGTATTTCATTGATTCCATTTTATCGGAGCTCCACCAATGCCAGGTTCTTTATCCCCGTAAGGTGAAGGTTGCCGTGGACAAATCTGTTTGGGATGGCGCACAATTGTGCATTACCAAACAATCTCTTCTCCACAAGCGTCAATCTCTTGGCTAACACTTTGGCCAAAATTTAGAAATCTACATTTAGCAGTTATGGCCTTAAAACTATAGATGTGAATTTCTTTGTTTTGTTCCTTTCCCAGCAGTGTCACTGTTCCTTGACTCACAAAGCTGAGAATTCTACCGTTCCTCTACAGTTGCAGTAGATGTCTGCCAAGAAGCTGCCAAAAAAGAAGTAAAGCTCGTAGAGTAGACTAGGCGATTTATTCTCTGTGCAGTCAATATTTGCTTCCCGTATTTCTGCGGCCGACGTCGGCGTTTCACAACACTTCGACTCCCTTTCCGAGAATCGCAGTGTGCCGTCGATGTGGGCACAGACCCTTATCTGGCCTTCCGGTCTTCCCAAACAGTCGAGCGACGTGTTGAAATACTCCCCTTTCCCTCATCTAAAGACAAAATCTGGGCTTTGTTGCCGCGATGCACCTCCGCTACTCGGATCCACCAGCGTATTTGGTTCCGTCATGTTATAGAGCACGTACCCTAGCTTTGACAATACACTCTTCGAGCTTCATATTGAAGAATAGGTCGAGGACCAATTTCGCTCTGGGCCGGTCGGTTGCATTATCTTTCCTAAACGCCTCTTCTAAGTTTCTAAGTTTCCCTCTATTCTAATTTTTACTATC
>NC_142939.1:60014895-60049895 GCF_046866305.1 Octopus bimaculoides | reverse complement strand
GTTTATAATTCTTTCTATTCTAGAAACGGTGGCTTCAGACTTTGAGGGAAGGAGGATAGTTCAGTACATCGACCCCAATACTCAACTAGAACTTTATTTATCGACCCCCCCCCCCCCCCAAAAAGACGAAAGGTGAAGTCGACTTGGGCTGAATTTGTCCTCAGAACGTAAAACCCAGAAGAAATGCCGCTAATGATTCTGCCAGCTTGCCTCTTTCGTCGTACCTAATATATCCCGTTTTATTATTGATTCTAATTTCGACACAAGGCCAGCGATCTGAAAGGGAGAAGCATTTCAATAACATCGCCCCCCCCCCCTCCACTCAGTGGTCAACTGTACTTACCCTATCGAGCCCGAAGCGGGGAAAGCAAAGCTAACCTCGGCGGTGCTTGAACTCAGAACGTAAAGATCCGGTAAAAATGTCTCTTACCATTTTGTCCGGCGCCCTAATGATTCTGCCACCTCACCGCCTTATTCTTTCATAGAAGACTATTTTTCAGTCTTACCCGTTTCCAGTTCTTTCCCTCTTTCGCTTTGGTACTCATTCACATCTCTTATTTTTTTTCTTTATCAATCTCTTCTGTAATACCTTACTTCCCTCCCACTCCCCACTCACACATGATTTTTTTTTTCCCTCTTTACATTTACTTTTAATTCCGTATGAGAAAACACCTTTTCCGACATCTTCTTCTTCGCCTGCTCCTTCTCCTACCACCACCACCACCACCACTGCCGCCGCAACCGCCACTAGCGCAGACAACTCCTTTCTGTGCATCTTCTTCACCTCCAACCCAACTCCTCATTGTCGTTGTTCTCCTCTTCTGCATCACCGTCGTTGTCATCATCATTAATGTCATCATCATCATTGTCGTCCTCATCCTCGTCCACGGCGTCCTCCTCGATGACGTTGTTGTTCTCGTCCCCTTCCTCCGCCGCATCCCCATTTTGACGAGTCTAACTACATTTTTCTCATCCACAAGTATTTCTTTTATATATATTTTTCTCATTTTCTCTTCCTTAAATCCTGTACTTAAGAACCTACTTCGGAAACAACAAACAATCTCTGATGGCGTGTTTATTTCCAATTCTTAAGTCTACTGCACCAAAACACCCATCTCCCCAACGTAATACAAATCACTTTCAGGAATAACGGACATATTATAATAAACAAACATACAAGCAACTAAAACATTCAGTGATGGAGTGCCGGGAAGGGATCCTATATTTTGTCACTTCATTTGCTAGAAATAACATTCAAATATTCCCTCAAACTGCTCTGACTGCCTTAAACTATATTGATTCACTTGTCTGTGAAATAGCAGCATAGTCGAGATGTGTTTTCTTCTCTTACTCTTGTTTTTTGCAAACATCTTCAAAATGACTTTCTAAAATGAAATTCTATTATGCAGCTGAGGAG
Source organism: Octopus bimaculoides (assembly GCF_046866305.1). Classification (NCBI taxonomy): domain Eukaryota; kingdom Metazoa; phylum Mollusca; class Cephalopoda; order Octopoda; family Octopodidae; genus Octopus; species Octopus bimaculoides. Next base: position 60,048,478 of record NC_142939.1, on the reverse strand, counting down.
TACATTTTCATCGTATTTTCTGTGGTGTTCTCACTACATGAATAAATGGAGCTTGTACGAAACGTACGTACTGCTATAACCTATTGAATTTTTGTTGCTTAACTTCAAATGTTATATATATATATATATATATATATATATATATATATATATATAGTAGTTTGCTTTATAAACCTCGTCCTCGAGTATTGGACTATCAGGTGTAATTTCACAACGAAAGCCAATCGCATTAATGAAGGTACATCCTGAAATCCGTGAATATCCCTAGAGTAAATAAAAAAAAATGTGTAAACAAGACAGATTGGATTGAACAAACACGCTTTATTGGATAATACTACAATTGTTTCCTCTTCACATTACCAGCAAATAATTGCCGGAATATTATTATATAATAAATACATTAAGTTTATTACATTACATCATTACATTACATTCGTATTATTTCAGCAACACTGGCGAATGATGGATCCTCGGGCACGAAAGCAAGCTGCGTAGTAAATAACACAATATCTCATCGAATATACACCTGAATTAGATATTTATTCTGTGGAATATGGCTTAATTTAGCAAATATCTTCCGCCCGTACTCGAAGAGTCTTCATTCGCTAGTGTTGCTGAAATAATACGGATGGAATGTAATAAATTTAATGCATTTATTATATAATAATATTTCAGCAATTATTTGCAGGTAAAGTGAAGAAGTAACAATTGGAGTATAACTAAAGCGATCATGCGTGTCTGGTCTGTCTAATATTTACTTTTTACATATTTTTATATGCGTGTATACACACACCTATATATATATATATATATATATATATATATATATATATATACACACATATATACATACATACATACATGCATACATACAAATATACATGCATACATACATACTTACATGTAGATATATATATCTTTTACGTTTACTTGTTTCAGTCATTGAGGGGTTTTAGTAGAACAAAATCGACTTCAGGACTTATTTCTGAAAGCTAGTACTTATTATATCGGATCTTTTGCCGAACTACTACATTACAGGGATGTAAACAAAACACCACCGGTCGTCATGCAGTGGTGGAAAACAAACACAAGTACAGACACAGAGACACACATAGATATATGCATATTTCTGTCAACCAAATCCAGTCACAAGGCTTTGATCAGCCCGTGGCTATATCAGAAGACACTGAACGCGGAACCATGCGTTTGAGAAGTAAGCTTCGTTACCATATGCCCCCCTCCCCCACACATACATACAGGGTGTCCTAAAATAGTGTTTACACACTTTAGCAGCTGATAACTCAATTGATGATTTTTGTTTCCAGATTAAACCCATTGGAATTAACTTTGAACAAAGGAAATTCATTCTAAAATGCTACTGGAAATGTGAAAACGTAGTTGAAGTGCAAAGACAGTTTAGGAGGGAGTTTCAAACAGATCCACCAACGCGACTTACCATCATTCGAATTAGAGATAAGTTTGAAGCCGATGGAACTGTTCAGAATGTCCACGAGAAGCGTTCCGGAAGATCACGAACATCGACAACCCCAACAAAGCAGGAAGGAGTGCTGGAAACGTGTCACCAAAGTCCAAGAAAATCAGTGCGGCAAGAGACAATTACAGTAACAACAACAACAACAAGATCAACAAGAAGAAGAAGAAGAATAACTGCAATACCAGACAACAATAATAACATCGACAATAACAGCAACATCAACAATATCAACATCTATACGGTCCCTTGACACGCGAAGTATAACAACCAATCTTCCTTTGAATCAAGCCCCTGTTTTTCTTATTTTTTTCTTTAGTAAAAAAAGGCGCTAAAATATATACGTGAAGCCACATGATTCAGTGGTTAGACCGTCGATCTCACAATCATGAGTTCGATTCCCGGACCGGGCTGTGTGTTGTGTCCTTAAGCAAGACACTTTATTTCACATTGCTGCAGTTTACTCAGCTGTAGAAATGAGTTGCGATGTCATTTGTGTTAAGCTGTATCGGCCCCTTTGCCTCTCCCTTGGATAACACTGGTAGCGTGGAGAGGGGAGGCCGGTATGCATGGGTGACTGCTGGTCTTCCATAAACAACCTTGCCCGGACTTGTGCCTCGGAAAGAACTTTCTAGGTGCAATCCCACGGTCATTCCTGACCGAAGGGGGTCTTTATCTGTAAAATGTATACTTAGGAGGTTCTGAAAAGTTCTTGACTTTAAGGGTGTCGTGAAAGGCCTGGTTGGGGACCTAGTCTCCTGAGTTCTTTTACAGGGTTTAGAAAACCTGAAGGATCGCTACAATAAGTGTGTGAATCTGAGAGGGGAATATATTGAATAACTTCATAATTAATGATTCACCTGTATTTTCTTTTACCCAAAACCAGGAACTTTTTATCACACTCGTTTTATGCCTTAAAAAAGTAAGAAAGATCCCCCAGATCAACTGAGCTTGGCTGCGGTGCCTTTCAAGAAGAAGAAGAAGAAGAAGAAGAAGAAGAAGAAGAAGAAGAAGAAGAAGAAGAAGAACAACAACAACAACAACAACAACAACAACAACAACAACAACAGCAACAATAGCAGCAGCAACAGCAGCAGATGTAAGGTTTCGAACTGAAGCACATATTCGTGTAGAGCAAAGCGTAGTCTAGCGAGCAGATCAATTGGATTAGGATATTCTGAAAGAGATTTAAGACGATCTTGTATTTTGAAATTGCAAAAGTTTGAGGAGTGAAAAAATGCGACAGGTATAAGAAGAGATAGAGAGAGAGAAAGAGAGAAAGAAATAGCATGAGAAAGCTGCTTATGTACGGCCGCTCAGAATCAGAGAGCGACAGCCTGGAATGTTAGAGACTATCTTAATATGGTCATATTTAGAAATCACCTTCCAAGAGATAATCGGTCTTAACAAACTAGAATACAAAACCAACCCAAAAGTCAAAACTAAATTTGTAAATAGGAACAAGAAAAGTAAGAACTCAAACAAACGGACATTTATCAAAATGAAAGTCTGATTTCACTCCATGGCGTATCTAATATATGTGTGGGCGAGTTTATACATACATACATACATAAATACATACATACATACATACACACACACACACAAATATATATATATATGCATAAATATATATATATATATATATATATATATATATATATATATATATATATATATATATATATATATATGTATATATGTGTGTGCATTTATGTGTGTGTGTGTTTGGTTGTGTGTTTGTGTGTTTGTGTGTGTGTGTTTGTGCAGGAGTAAATGTTACTGAAAGTGGACAGAAAAATAAATCAGATGAAGATTTCTTTCTTTGGACAGATTAAAAAAGTTTGAATATTCGTCAGGAAACGACAAAATACTGCTTATATATTTTGGGGTGTGGAGAGGAGGTGCTGTCATCTAGTGCTGCAGAATCAATCTTTACACATACACACACACACACACACACATACACACACACACACACACACACACACACACATTTCTCACTATATTATAAATTATTATTTCTGTATTGGGTAAGGTGGTGAGCTGACAGAATTGTTATCACGCCGGACAAAATGCTTAGCGGTATTTCACCCGTCTTTATGTTTTGAGTTCAAATCCCACCGAGGTCGACTTTGCCGGTGTCGATAAATTAAATACCAGTCGTGTACTTGGGTCAATATGATCGACTTATCCCTCCACACAAATTTCAGGTCTTGTGCGCATAGCAGAAAGGAGTATTTCTCTTTGGGTGCATAAAAGTGAAAACTTTACAAATTCAGTTTTATATATCTAACACAAAACAAACACACACACACAAACACACACACACACACACACACACACACACACACACACACACACACACACACACACACACACACACACACACACACACCGATATGTATACGTCTCTCGTGAAAAAAATTAATATGGGTCATTTTGATTACTTTCTTATTTTCCTTCAATGAATCAGTTATAGAATATTAAATATACTGGTTTCAAATTTGAGCTCAAAGCCAGCAATTTCGGAGCAGAGTTTAGTCAACTGCATCGACTTAAGTGCTCAATTGGTACTTAATTTATTGACCTCAAAAGGACGAAGGTCGAAGTCGATCGCTGTGGCGTTTGAACTCAGAACGTAAAAACGGACGAAATGCCGTTAAGCATTTTGCCTGGAGCGATAGTACTTGTATCAGCTCGTCGATTTTATGTTAAATATATTCATGTGAAATGATTTGTGATCAGTGACTGTACATATTTTTATAAACTTAGTACATTTTATAACTTCCAATGTACATGATAATTAAAAAAATATATATATACCCTCTCACTTCTAACTTGAGTACATGACGTCAAACCTACAAAAAACTCTTTTCAGTGACTGAAATCAGCAAATATCCTAGGACATTGAAAAAAGGTTGAAAGGCAGAGGAGGGAATACAACACTAACAACAACAACAGTAGCAACAACAACAACAACAACAACAACAACAATGATGATTTTGAAGCTGATCCTTGGGTTACTATCCATGCAGGAAGTACAAAAGATTGTCTTAACTGGCCGTACCAGTTACACGCATTGAGAAGAGCATCGTCGCTGTGAATTTTTCTTTCCTTTTCCCTTTCGTTTTTATTTTTTTTTCCTTCTTCCCTTTTCTCCCTGTTTTTCTTCCACCTTTTTCCTATCACATGACTTTGTAAATGAACAATCTGGTGTATTTATGTCGATGACCCACCAATGTATACAGTGAGTTTCTTTACTCTAGGTGTTGGGAAGACACTCGGCAAAAAATGGAAACAAAATTGAAAGATGATAATAATAATAATAATAATAATAATAATAATAATAATAATAATAATAATAATAATAATAGTAGTAGTAGTATTAATAATAGTAGTAGTAGTAATAATAATAATAATAATAATAATAATAATAATAATAATAATAATAATAATCCTTTCTTCTATAGGCACCAAGCTTGAAATCTGGGGGAGGAGGTTAGTCGATTATATGAACCCAAATCTGTAACTGGTACTTATTCCACTGACCCCGAAAGGATGAAAGGCAAAGTGAACCTCGGCGGAATTTGAACTCTCTACTCAAAGGCGGATGAAATGCCGCTAAGCTTTTTCGACGCCTTAATGATAATAATAATAACAATAATAATAATAATAATAATAATAATAATAATAATAATAATAATAATAATAATGATAATAATAATAATAATGCTCGGTAGTGAAGTGAAAGCACGTTATAAAAATAAAACTACTGAACAATAATAATAATAATAATAATAATAAATAAATAAATGAATGAATTAATAAATAAATAAAAATAATAAATGACACAAATAAAAGAATGAAAATTTTGGGGGTTCGACGGTTTTCTTCTGTACAGCTTTTGCAAAAATGGGAGATTATTGCAGTTAACGTCAGATCACAAAGAAAATCCCAAACGATCAAATGAAAAGGAGTTCAATACCAATCTTAAGAAATCCTTTCTGAAATGTAATAATAAAAGAAAAAAAAAAAAAAGAAATCAAGCAGAACCACATTTGAAAACTGGAGTGTGTTTAAAGTGTTTTCAAACAGGATATTCATAGCACTAGTTAGGGTCTCATACAAAAAGAAAAAAAAAGTTTTTAAATGGAATCCTCATTAAAGATGCTGAATGAAGATTTTGATTGACATATAAACGACTAATTAGAGATTAATTCTTCAGGGGTTATTCAGCAGAATTCAAATTCAAAATGATGTATGGTGTATTTTTCTGGAATGGAAGAACACAACATATTTGTAATTTTGAAGTTTAGCATCGCGTTTAAAATATTTTCATATTAGTTCACAAATACACCGTAGGATTAAAAATGTTCAATATAAATTTTTCTGTTACTTGAATCTACATTATCATCTCAATACTTTTATGATCCCTATCACAATCAATAGTATTACATCACTTTAATCATGACCGTCACATCAATATTGTCACAACCATCACACCACCTTTATTACTGTGGCGGTGATAACGTTGAGCTGATAGTGATAATGTTGGTTTGTTGGTGGTGATAATAGAGGTGTGATACTAGGTGATAATGCTGGTGCGAGGATGAAGAAAATGTTGATGTAAGGATGATGATAATGTTGGTGTGATGTGGTGATAATGTTGGTATACTACCACGCCATCATTGTCGCAACAACCATCATGGCCACCGCCACCATCACCATCTCCATCACACCAAAACCGTCGTCGCCGCCGCTGCCACCCCCACCACCACCAGAAAGAAAGAAGAAAAAGATGTTATAGTAGTAGTAGTTGCAGCAGGAGTGGTAGTACTAAAAGAAAAGGAAGAAGTAGAAGAAGAAGCGACAAAAGAGGAAGAAGAAGAAGTAGACGAAGAATGAGAAAAAGAAAAGCAAAGAGGCAGCAGTAGCAGCAGCAGCAGAATAATAATAAGGAGGAGGAGAAGGAGGAGGAGGAGAAGGAGGAGGAGGAGGAGGAGGAGGAGGAGGAGGAGGAGAAGAAAAAGAGAAATACGAAGAGGAAAAAGGAAGGAGATGGAGGGGAGGAGAGCAAGAAAATAAGCAGGGAAAGAAATAGAGATAGAAGTAAAAGAAGAAAAGAAAGAATAACAACAATAATTATAAAAAGAAAAGAAAAAAGGAAGCAAAAAGAAGAAAGAATTGAAGAAGCAACAGAAGAAGAAGAAGAAGAAGAAGAAGAAGAAGAAGAAGAAGAAGAAGAAGAAGAATAAGAAGAAGAAGAAGAAGAAGAAGAAGAAGAAGAAGAAGAAGAAGAAGATGTAGGAGTAGAAGAAAAGATGAAAAGTAATTGTAGCGGCAGAAGGAGAAGCAGCAAAAGGTGGTGGGGGGGGGGGGGGGATAGTACAAAATATAAATAAATAAAATCAAAAATCAAATCAAAAGAAGAGTAAAGATTGAAACAAACCAGAACGAAGAAAAAAAAATATTAAGATGAAGAAGAACAACAAAACAGAAGCAATAAAAACAAAACAGTTTTAGTACAACAAGACTAGTAATGGTTACCCGATGGCTACCATCAATATCAACATTCATACTAACCGAACCATGGTGTTATTTAATTATATTATTCAGAATTATCATATAATCTCATTTACTGCCAAATAAAGCAGTAAACCGAAAAGGGATAATAAAAAAAGCCCACTATTTGTAGAATATTTGCAATTGGAGAAATATTTATTTGCTTTTTGATTTCACTACATTTCTCATTTTAAAACTAAGGAATCATCACGGAAATATAATTAAAAAATTAAATCCAATATCATTTATGAGACATCCGTCGTATTTAATGCTTTCTTCTCCTCGTTTATATATAATAATCCGCAATTTTCATTATTGATATATTTTTGTAATTTTAGTTATGGATCTACCTCTAACACCGACTCGACAGACGCATATGTCCTCCCCACTGGTTTTATAAATAGACTATTTCCCATTCCTCTAGGCTTCACAATTTCCTTCTCTTCTTCTGATGAAGGATTCAAGTCCGGAACGTTACACCATGTAGATCAAAATCATGTGATCTGGTGATCTCGGCGCTGGAGGTCGCAGGAATTTACCCTCTCGCTATAAACCGCAGTATAGTTTGTTCCAATAGAATATCCACGTTTAATTGAGGATAAATATTAGCACTCAAAAATTATACATACATACATAGAAGTTTATCATCTAAATATATATGAGCATGTCTAGATATGTAACTCTGTGCATGAGAACACATACGTAAAACATACAAATCTGCACATACATACATACATAAATACATACATACATACATACGTATATATATATATATATGTGTGTGTGTGTGTGTGTGTGTGTGTGTGTGTTTATGTATGTAAGTAAATATATATATATATATATATATATATATATGCCTAATATATGTATTTGCATGTGTGTGCGTATATAATATGCATATAAATTTACATATATAACACACACATACACGCACGCACGCACACACACACACACACACACACACACACACATTACTGCTGCTTGCTGCGTTGTTTCTTTTATTCATAGCGAAGAATGAGAGAAATATGCATAGCAATTTTAACCGTTACCAAAACTTATTCCAATGAATTAAATAAATTAAAATTTTAAATTAAAACAAATATGAATTTTTTTTATTAAGGGAGCTAAACGTCTTCATAAAAAAAAGACACCAGCGACGAACCAAATTAAAAGAGAAACCCACATAATTTGCGTCAATAGTTATGATTAGTAGTGGTAACGCTTCATTAAAGGCCTAACGCATGGGAATGTAGAAGAGATTTGTGGTTAATTCTCTCCCAATCATCTTCTTAGAGACAGATAGGCATCCCAATGCTATTGAACAGTCATTGAAAAGTTATTGAATCGAGAAAATTAATCAAAACTTCTTCAAGCGTTTAATCTGTGAACCCTCTCATTGAAACGGTCATGCTGGTAATCGGATATTAAATTTTATTTGAGATATTTTCTTGCTCTAGTAGCGTTGATATCTAAGAGATCGTATTTAACGCGATGCTGTAGTGCAAGAAACAGACTCAACAGGGCCTCAGTAAACAAGGGTTCAATATCTAGGTAGTTTGCAGTTATGGTTTTTAAAGAGAGCACCTTTTACTGAGATTAATTAGTTATCATTGAACCAGCGTGACCTCGTAGTTAGACAACTAGACTTTTGATCATAAGGATCGATTCCCGGTTCAGAAGCACGTTATGAATTTGTGAAAGTAACGTCTACTCCCTGTACACTCAGCTGGTTATTAAAATATAATATAATATAACATAATATTAACTGACGTCCCGACGAGTATTCCAGTCATCCGATAAACAAAACAGCCTGCTCATGAAATTAACATGAACGTGGCTGAGCACTCTGCAGGCACATGTACTCTTACCTAAGTTCTCAGGGAGATTCAGCGTGACAGAACGTAACAATGTTGGCCATTTGAAATACAGGTATAACTCATTTTTTGCCAGCTGAGTGAACTGGAGCAGCGTGAAGTAAAGTGTCTTGCTCAAGGACACAACGCGTCGCCGCTGGAGATTGAGCTTTGAATCTTAGGATCGCGAACCGAATTCCCTAACCACTAAGCCATTCACCTTCACATAATATAATGTAACATAATATAACATAAAATGATATAAAACAATATAGTAATGCGTTTAAGGCGGTGAGATGGCAGAGTAGTTAGCATGCCGGGAAAAATGCTTGACGGCATTTCCTCCGTCTCTATGTTCTGAGTTCAAATTCCGCCAAGGTCAACTTTTCCTTTCATCCTTTCGGGGTCGACAAAATAAGTACTAGTTGAACACTGGGGACGGTGTAATCGACTTATCCACTCCCCCGAAATTCCTGGCCTTGTGCCCAAATTTAGAAGCAGTATGATAATGGATATAAAAGAAGAACAGAGCATCTGATGTGCGTCCGTGAAAGCGTGAGTGTTGACGCCGCTGCTTAATAAAGTGACCATAACACATCGCTCACCTTAAAACATAGGCCATTATAACTTTTCTCTTATTTTCTCGACTCCGTCAATAGCGTCTACTAGAGCTCCAGGCCAACCAATACCTTGTGAATGAATTCAATAAGTAGAAACTGTATGGAAGTACCCCGTATATATATATATATATATATATATATATATATATATATATACATGTACGTTTGTACACACACACAGACACAGGCACACACACAGATGCTCAGATACACACTCAAGCACAAACATACATGCATACACATACATATATGTGTATGTGTTATATGCATGTTGTGTATGTTTGCATGTGTGTCTGCGTGTGTGCATGTCTTTTTGTCGACATTACTTGGAAACTGGTATTGGTTTGTTTACTTTCTTATAGCGTAGCAGTGCGGCAAAAGAGACGAAAAGATTTTAAAGAATAAAGAAATATTAGATTTAAAGCAATAAATAATATAGTGGTGTCGGTTGTGTTCGATTAAACCATTAAAGCATGCTTCTTGAAGGATATAATATTTTAAGAATAAAAAAATGAGAATCTCATTTTCTCTTTTGTATAAATTTGAAAATTTCATATAGTAAAGCAGAGGAAGGAAATTCACATTTGAAAAGCCCAATCAACAATAAAAACAGCTTAGATTTCAAAAAAGAAATGTTATGGTTTCATCGTTTATCCAGTCAATTTTAATTTTTAAAACCTTAATTCTAAAATGTAAACAAGAAAAATAATTTACAGTATAAGAATTTTATATATGAAGCAAAGTATCAAAATATTTTGGGTTGATGGGCGGCAATAATTGGTTATTTCGGAGATGTGCCTGTCTGGAAAATGATTTTATCTGAGACTGTGTGCTGAAATTAAAACAATAGAGATATATTAGCCAATTTAAAAAGAAAAAATCTCACAGAAGTTGCTAATTTAATTTTCATATTTATTATTTGGTGTCAACATTTTCGTCGCTCCAACTGCGATTTGATCAGCTATGCGAGACGCGTGGAAACATGTCTGTGACCACATAGCAGTTGGTGCAGCAAAATCTTTGACATCAAATAATCAAATAATAAACGTTTCAGTGGTGTTAACATGTTTTTTTTTTTTCGTGTGTGTTTTTTATGACTAAAATGTGTTTGTCATTAGGCAGCGAGGTGGCAGAGTCGTTACTGCACCGGAAGAATGCTTCGCAGCATTTTTTCCGACTTTACGTTCTGAGTTCAAATTCTGCCGAGTTCGACTGTGCCTTTAATCTTTTCAGTGTCAATTAAATAAGTACCCGTCGAGCACTGGGATCGATGCAACTGACCTACAGCCTCCCCCGCAATTGCTAAATTAATAATCATAAATATATTTGCCGTTAGCAAGGACATGTTCCTACTGAGTTAACAAATGAACGAATGTTGTCGTATCTTAATGATCGTGTGAAATGTAAATTGGTGTTAAATATCCAACCAATAATTTTTTTGCTACTTATGTGGAAGCTTATGACCGGTGTTCTACGGAAACAAAAGAGGTGAGCAAGGCTACGTAGGGCAAATTGAAACCAGTTGTTATTTAATAAAATGGTTATCAGATATTACAGAAACAGATTGACGGAATTAAAAGTAGCATACTTAGATTATAAAAAAGAAAAGGCCATGGCGCTGCAAGGTTGGGTAAGTAAAACATTAAGCATACTTAGAGTGGCAAAAGATATGGAGACAATAGACAATGAAATTATGAAATATTGGAGTACTGAATTGGGAAGGTTAACATCATAGGTGGTATATTCCAATGTTACCAGCCGGTTTGATAATACGGTAGGTCAAAATACTGTGTAATTTGTGAAAAGAGCATGGTTAGATAAGTAATCTATTTATGGATGATTAAAAGCTTTATGTGAAAATGAGAAGCAACTAAAAAGTCTTGTACGTACTGTTCACATGTAAGAATAGAATTCGGGTTTGAAAAATGCACTATTTTGATAATGAAACGAGAAAGATTTGAAAGAAGCCAGATGATTGAAATGCCAAATGGGAAAATAATGAAAGCAGTCGAGAAAGGACAGTGGTATAAGTACTTGGGAATACTGGAGGTAGTTGAATCAAAACTGGAAGAGACGAACCAAATTGCAATTAAGGTGTATACGAGGAAAGTGAGGAATGTAACTACAGTTAAGTTGAATTCAAGAAATGTTATTGAGGCAATTAATTCAAGATCGGTACTAGTTACCAGACATAGAACTGAAACTGTGGAATAGACAAAAAGCGAAAGGCAGAAATTTGACGGAAAAATTAGAGAAACAATTCCTGTCATAGTAGGCGCATTAGGTATGATAAAAAAGCATTCAGAAACATAGATAACAAAATCACCAGGACTTACAAGTATATATAACATACAGAAAATAACACTACTAGGAACCGCACACATCCTACGTAAAACACTTTCAATACAAAGAAAATAAGAGCACCACAACGAACCACAGTACATACCCAAGGCACTCAGAGCTGTGCTTGGTGTTGTTGCTGGTGGTTTTGCCGGTGCTGGTGCTGTTTGTGGTCCGCGTCCCAGCGTAGGTAGCAGTGGAGGCATTTGACCCCTTGCACTTTGTATCAGTTGGGGGGCAGCGAGCTCGCAAATGAGTCATTTCTCAGTCATGATATGCAGACGGATGTGGTCTGGATTTTTTAATGTTTTCGGGTCAATGCCCCTAACCAGTCCTCCTTGGCAGTTCTTGTCACCCCTGTCGGGGCAGTATCCGTCCCCTCCACGATTATGCATCCCAGAAGCCACCAAATATCAAGTCATGGCAGGAACCTAGGAAGGCGGACATGTGCTGTTCGTTTCCCCATGTGGGAGTGGTACATAATGACTTTGCTGGTTTTGCAAGGGGTCATTGAATGTTTCATAGTGAGGGCGTTTGACTTAAACAGTACCGAATTGTTTGCCCCTCGCTACGTACTCAATGTCATTTCTGATGCACCTCAGCGCCGCCTCAATATCTACTTGGGCTATTAAAGCCGCTCTTTTCGTCTCTGCTGAGATGCATCTGAAAAGCACCGTCCTTCTCTCAACTGCTTCAATTGCCTTTGACGGAATAGTTTGATTGGCCCATGTTTTTTCTTCTTTAATTAGTTTCCATGGTAAAGCGTTATTTCTTCTTCGCAGCTGCTGCTGTTGCGAACGCGCCTTTGTTGTTGTTGTTGCTGTTGTTGTCGTTCTTCTTGTCGATGTCATTGGGATTGGTTTTGTTGTTGTTGCTGTTGTCACTTTTGCTTTCATTGTCGCTGTTGTTGCTATCGCTGCTGCCGCTGCAGTTGCTATCTCTTTTGTTGTTGTTGTTGCTACCGCTTCTACTACTGCTGCGGCTGCTGTCACTTTTGCGGTTGCTGCTGTTGTCACTGCTACCGCTGTTACTGTTACTGCTACTACTACTGTTACTACAAAGTGGACTTTGTACTGTAATAGTCTCGTTTTTCTCCTCCTCTTCTCTTGTTTTGTTGCCAATAACGGAGGGAGGTGGAGGGAAATTCTCAGCAGTCACCAGATTCATGGGAGAGGTTGTTTTCTTTTTCCGCAACACTTTCAAGACGCGTTCCGCCCACCGAACTTCTTTGGTGGGTCAAATTATAGCACCTGAGTGGGGGGGGAGGGCAAACAACAGCAGAAAACCAGTAACAGGTTCCTGGTGTTTCTATTGACAACTTGGAATAACATAAATAATGTAAATAAGCATCAAACCAGTGTAAATAAATGTTTTAAGCTGCACCAAACTGGAGCGTTTGAAATCACATCTTATGTATTCCGCGATGAATAATAATAATAATAACAATAATAATAATAATAATAATAATGATAATAATGATAATGATAATAATTCAAAATGGCTGGAAATGGTAATTTTACCATGTTATTTTTTAATATGAATTATTTCCTCTGTTTTGTACGTTTTCTATTTTAAATATTTTCTTTGCCTTAGAAATTATTAATCATAGCCATGAAATATTTTTACAGCTTCTGAAACAAATTCATTTCTGAAACAATGAATTAGTTTTCTTGAGTCTTATTTGCAATCGCTTATGTACAATGTAGTTATATTTTGGAAATGGTTACTGGAATAAGGATTTCGTCAATTACTTTGTGATATAATTGCTGTTACTTGGTGTTCACTGGTTGTAGTGTGTCTTTAACTAAATGCATGTCAGTATTAAATACATATCGTGTAGAAGTAATATTTATTATTATAGAGTAATGGCTATGCTGTAATAAAATTTGTGAATGTTTCACTAAAAGTACCGAGTTTTTATCGCACTGCAGACATAACTGGAAAGGCACTCAGCTGAGATCAATAAATGATTATCACACATCAGTAGACGAACCTTATTGACAATATAGAATCAATGGATTCTATTTATCTTATACAAGTAGGATGGATAAAATCAATTTGATTGGGTTTTTTTTGAATAAGTGTTTCGTTTCGTCATATTGCTAAAAAATATTTTTAACAGGAGAGTATATATAAAATTTCAGGATTGATTTTATGTAGATGAAAATAAAGACAAATTGTTAGGAACTTCCTCTATTTTTAGATGAACCCTAAAACATTACAAGAAAAACTAACTTCTTTTAGAATGAAGCTATATTATCACATATAAGCTTTCGACTACCGATACTTAGGTATGAATTAATACATCTACACTTTGCTTTTTGTATTTAGCACTTTGTATATTTTATGCAAATATACTCTCATATCTAGTGCAAAATAAAATTGATTCATGCAGCGCATTTTCGTTCATCTACAAAAGAAACAAAATGAAAAATAAAAAAAGAAAAGGTATTTCCGAAGATAATTTTACTTGTAATCCAAGCTGTCAATTTAGTAAAGAAGTGGGATTTTATTCGTTTCGTGGAAATCCATATTCATAAACGTCCGTGTTTATTATGCCACAAAGTTCTATTCAGCTTTTTAAGTTCTTTGTCTTCCTAACATTGCAAAAATTACAAAAAGAAAAATCCCTCCTGAAACGTAAGAGTGCCAAGCAAAGCTAAGTCAGAATACAAAAAATAAACTTGCACATCGTATCATGTGGTAAAGTAAAGACGTTAACTGAAAATACCAGTTTTAGAATGCAACGAATGCCAAAAAAAAAAAAAATTTAAATTAAAAAAATAAAAAACAAACAGGAAACTAGGTTTCATGTGTGAAATATTGGAGGTGGGTATAATATAAGGAAATGGAAACGAGTGGGAAAATATTCAGTAAAGATACATTATTATTAGAACTTTTAAGATATTTGAGAAACGCTCTGAAACGTTCCGTTATTCTGCAAAATAAGAAGGCGGACTATAGAGGCAATCAGCATGAAATATGTTAACACTAACGTAACTATTGTTCTTTTATGCGGATGAGATGTCTGAGTTAATCCCTAACCAATTCTATTTTCATACATTGACGAACAGACGGTCTCGTAAATTTACTTAGTAATACTTTCATTGCTACATCAGCAAATATAGAATAATCTATTTCACTGATAAGTTCGTGGTAAGAAACATACTTAGAGTTGTCTCCAGTGCTTTTCTAAATGTTTAAAACAATATTAGTTATTAAATCAAACATTGCTTATTCTTCTCCTCATAGTTATTTATATTTAGCGTTTTAATTGTTCCTGTATTAAATATGTTAACTGAAGTGTTTAGCCCCAGAAATAATTCAAACATAAATACCTGTTTGGTGAAATATATTCGACACGTTTTTAATTTCCTTTTGAACAAAATTCAACTCAGACCACACTGCGCAAATACATTTGCTATAAACATGACCCTCTCTCCTTCTCAACATAGACTCAGGTAGTGGGCTCAGGAATGGCTGATTGGTTTACAAATATTTAGTAACCAAAGCTGTGCATAGTAAATCAACTTTGCCTGTCATCTTTTCGGGGTCTTTTCGATGAAATAAGAACCGGTTGGGCACTGGGGTCGATGTAAAGTTGCATCCGAAATTCGGAGTTGTTGATTTGCCGAATTTTAAAAATAATTCGTGTCTCTATCTCTGTGATTAAGAACGTTCTTTATTTTAATTTCTACTTATCAACCTATATATTATAGGTTTTTATTGTTATCGGGAAGTTTCCTCCAAAATTGGACAAATAAATTCAACAATCATCGGACATGAAAAAGTAGAAATGTATATTTATGGTAAACTATTGGCTTGTTTCAGGCATTAGACTGCGGCCATACTGGGGCACCGGCTTCAAAATATGTAGCCGAATGAATTGACGCCATTTTAAAAGCTGTTATTTATTCTATGGGGTTCTTGCCGAACCGCTAAGTTACGGGGGACCTAAATGCACCAATACCAGTTGTTAAGCGGTGGCGGAGGGGTCGACCACAAACACAAAGACACACACACGCACACACACAGACACAGACACACACACACACACACACACACACACACACGCGCGCGCGCGCGCGCGCGCGATGGTCTTTTTTCACTTTCCATCTACGAAATCTACTTACAAGTCTGGTCGACCCGAGGCTCTATGTAGTGGACTGAATTCAGATGCTTATAGTTGGAAAGCAAGCTTTTTACTATATAACCACATCTGCGCCTATACATACATACATACATACATACATACATACACACACACACATGCACACGCACTTGATTAATGAGAGATAGAAGACGGAGGATATGAGAATGTTTATTACTTACTACAATTGTTTCGACCCAGCTAGCATCGATCCCGCACGGGTGGGGTATTCATCTACTAGTTTAGGAGTATCCGACGGTGTAGATGTGTCTCTTTAGGTGATTACAAGATTCTCGGTTTGTGTACTGAAAAGCAGAAAATTCAAGGATACACCTTCATTTTATATAAGATTTATAAAAGTATTAAATACTTCTTAAACCTTTTAATACTTTTTTCGCTGTATTGTGTATTCGTTACTTTTTGCATCTGTTATTCATTACTGATCTTATATAAGATGAAGCTGTATCCTTTGTATACGGAACAGTCGTTATTTTGACGAGATACGTCTTTTAATCACCTGAAGAGACACATCTATACTGTCGGATACTCCTAAATCAGTTGTTAAGTATCTCACTCGTGAAGGATACATGCTAGATGGGTCGAAACAATTGCAGTGATAAATAAACATTCCCGTATCTTCCATCTTCCATCTTCCATCTTTCTCATCAATCAAAAACCTAAAGGACATTGTGGCAGTGAACGTGCTTTACTGGTAAGCTACCGGGTGTATACCATACGATTTATCTAATATATATATATATATATATATATTCATACATATTTACATACCTACTCATACATATCTATCTATCTATCTATCTATCTATCTATCTATCTATCTATCTATCTATCTACATGCACCTATAAAATATTTGTATATATATATGTGTGTGTGTGTGTGTATACATATATACATATATATATATATATATATATATATATATATATATATATATATATATATATATATGCATACATCTATATATGTATTTATTGATGGTAATTGATTAGAAGAAAGTACCTGTGATTCCAATCAGTAACTGAACTTCAGTACCTGACTGCAGCTATATAATATCATTCAAAATGCTAAATAAATAAATAAAGGAAACATAGAACATAACACATTTGCTAAGAATTGTTTTATATATTTCCAATCTTGGTTATTATGAAAATTAGTTAAACCAGAAAACACATCAATGATCTCCGTAAACACTCTTCTAGTTGGAGATGAAACGATGAAAAATTGTTAAAAAGCAAAATGAAAAGAAAGCACAGCTCAATAAAAGAAGATACTGTATATGAAATTTGCATGAAATTTGATTCAAAGTGTTTCTCAAAAGGAGGCGTTTTACATGGAAGAAGAAAAAAATTTCTGTCATTTGTAACATTTTAAAATTAATCTTCTACGAAAAATAAATAATAGGACCGTTAAATATATTGCTTTACCTAAAGTGAAGCATCTTATAAAAAGCTCTTGTAATTTCATTTTATCACGTTAGCAATTACATCCTCCACGTTCTAATTATATCGCTACATGTTTACAATTTCAGATGATCTTTTAAAAATAATTTCATCATTCATCTTCTCTTTCTGGTGTTTTTTGTTTTCCAAGAGAGAGACTAAGTAGATTTGATACTTTCTTTCAATCACTCTCCTACACAGATAAACACATTGTCTCGTGCACATACACACACACATATAGACACGCACACACACGTGAATTAATTCATAGTATCACGTAGTAATTAATATTCCCATTCACACACGCACACACACAGAATACACACACATGCACACATATTCAGAATATACACGCATGAACATCATTATATGGTGAAACTAAAGGTTGTTTTCCAAGCGATCAGCATAAATGTTGTAAGCCCATCCTCATAGCAA
The DNA here is from genome assembly GCF_046866305.1 of Octopus bimaculoides. NCBI lineage: Eukaryota > Metazoa > Mollusca > Cephalopoda > Octopoda > Octopodidae > Octopus > Octopus bimaculoides. Next base: position 60,030,562 of record NC_142939.1, on the reverse strand, counting down.
AAATCTTTTCCCCAAAAGAGCACGCCCACCAATAATCCCTTCCATTCGAAGCATACTTACTGGCTGTGACATATTCTGTCGTGTCAGTTGGGCGCCGAAAATACCCAGCCTTAATAAATATAATGGAAAGAGTTATAAGTCAGCGAGTGTTTCGTTAACTTTTAGAACCGAATTAAAGTTCTGTTACACTTAGCAAAAACAAAGGTACCTCAAAAGGTTTCTTGTTCGCTGAAAAGTTATGCAAATGCTTCGTCTAAAAATTATCAAATTTCTAGTTTTTTTTGTAAATTTTGATTCTACAACAGTTAAAGCAATTACGAGGCATTCTCATGTCCAAGATAACCCAACAATAAAATAAGAGAACTAAGATAATTATATATTTATTTGCTTAATGTATTATTTAATCAATTGAACTTTTACAATGAATCGAAGATACTTCTTGAGAAATTACAGGTCAGAAATAGCCATCAAAGAGTTAAATATATGTAACGTTTTATATATATATATATATATATATATATATATATATATATATATATATATACATACTGTTATTTTTGAGAGCTTCCTCTGATATGTGGAATTTGGTGAATAAGAGAGTTTGATATCGCTGCACTCATTTGCACCCCTTGCCACGACCTCAAGACGGGTCTGGAACATGGCGCATGCATTCCTCATTGTATCTGTGGAAAATCCTTGAACACCTCCTAGATCTTGGCCATCAGCTCAATTTTGGTGTTGCAGGCAAAGCGGTTGATGCCCTTCTCAACCGCACCACAAACACTAACCTATGGGATTACAATCGGGAGGGGGGAATGAGTAGGCTAAATATTGGGTCTAGTCGTACATATTCTCTGACAACGACTTCTGACACTTTTGGCTATGGTCAGGAACCGAATCGTGCTGCCACACATCTGATCTTCGAGTAGAAATTTTCTCAAGTTAGGATTTGAACATAACCTCCAGCAGCTTCGCATAGCTGTCTGAATTGAGCCTAAGGCTCTCTTCAAAGTAGTGGTGACGAATTCTGGGATTGCGGAGCAGTCTGAACGCCTGCTTTGTGCCTTGCTGCTGACCAGTGTTTCGTAGTCTCTGTTGTAGCTGTAAACGTCATGCCTTGCAATCTTACAATGTTCACAGAGTATTGAGCAACAATTATGATGTCGGTAATTTGACATTCGGCACACCAAGTATTCATGATACAGGTAACTCTTTTCCAATACTCAAGTTGGCTTCCAATACACCATCTCAGTTAACGACTTCTCAACTACTACTACAATCTGTATGCCCTCCAAAACCGTTAGCTGTTCAAGAAAACCTCGAGCTCTTCTTGAAAAAAGGGAGACATAAAACTTCATTAAATTTAATCTGAACACATATGTATGTTTGTGTGCGTGTATATATATATATATATATATATATATATATATATATATATATATATATATATATATATATACTAGCACACATAAATTTGATTGTGTATAAGTGTACATATGTAGTGGTGTATTATATCCTTCTTTGACTCTCTTCTATCTAATATTAATTTTTTTCTTTATTCTTCTCTCTAACCATCTGTAAGATTCCTAATTATTACTGACTATAAATTATACTTCATCGAAAGGCAAATTTTGCAATATTGTTATTCTCTTTCTGAAGAATTTCTAATGGGAGATTTCTTCTACACGTACACCTTTTGTAACCTCTTTTAGCAAAAGAAACACAGGTAATGGGGAATAAATAATGCCTTAAAGTTTTCACTCTCCTGTTATTATTATTATTATTATTATTATTATTATTATTATTATTATTATTATTATTATTATTATTATTATTATTATATATATATATATATATATATATATATATATATATATATATATATATATATATATATATATATATATATATATATATATATACTTCGATAAAGATAGAAACTGGTTCTGAAATCATGCATATCAGAAATCGACCTCTTGGCATATATTTAGATCCCTTAATCTAAGAAAAGGGGAATTGTTGTTATTATTAATGCAATGTAATTATCGTGTTAAGGAGAAAAAGCCAAAGGACATAAATTCGATTATGGTTGACGTCTCCGTTAATTAGAAGTTTACGCTATGCGACACAATATTCTTTATCACCGCAGAGATAGTCTTGTCTTTCTAATACTGAGATTGTTTTTAGACTAAGGGACCGTTATTTGCATTGTGTACAGCAAGATATGACATGGTGCTTTGAATATTATTCTTAAAACATTCCGGCAAATTCGAACGCAAATGTGCTAGTTGCAGCTTTGTACGTCACAGGAGAACAACTTCCCTTTTTTATGACGAAAACGTGTTCGTAATACACCCGGTTCGTTGGTACAAGGGATTCTGGGACACCTGTGTTTCTATATGTTGTGTCTAAACAAACAAAACAGTGATTTTGTTTATAATTTCAGCGAACAAAACTGTTTGCTGATCAGTGCTGATATCTGCCAACCGATGAAAAATCGTTCTTTACACTGTGTAGAGTTCGGAACAATGATTTACCTATTTAACGTTTATACTCTCTGGCAGGTTTGAACACAAATATGCAAGTAGCTGGTGTTTATGTTCTTAGACGGAATAGAAACCCCACCATAAATATTCGTTTAATCAATAAACCACTCCCTCATTAAAATCTTTGAATCTTCAGTTTGTTTAGATGCGACATTGATGGTTGAATATCCCTCAAATTATTAATCACCTATCTATATTGTTTTATTTCATGTTCCTGGCTAGATTTTGTTCTGTATTTTCTCTGATCATACAATAAACACAAATTTGAAAAATACACAAGTTCGTCTAAAAGATTTACTGGTAAATATAGTAGACTACAAATACGATTATAGCAAAAAACAAAAAAAAAAAAAAAAAACATTAAAATATTTAAATAGAACATAACAAGACATTTAGATATAACAAAATTATATAGACGCAGATGCTCACGCACACACGTATGTAAGTATAACACGAAAATATAGATCGTGTATGACTGACACATACACAGACACATGCACAGACACACTCACACTCACCAGATCATGCAGTAACCCAAAATAAACGTTGTACACACTTTTTCACCTTTTGCACTTACAAATCCACTGAACGCTTTTTATAAAAACACAATTGCATTGAAATACAGACACTCCTCAAATTTTTCAACTGACTAATTTTAAATATGATTTCAATATTCTATTATCTGTTTATTATTTTAGCAAATATTGCCATAGAAGAGGTCTTTGTCTCATCGTTCAAAGAACAGTGTCATTTCTCAGGTTATCCAGTTTGTAATCAAATATCTTATTGACATTCACAAAAAAAAACAAAAAAAAAAACTTGTAAGCCAAGAGGTAAATTTCTGACTCGCATGATTCGAGAACCGGTTTCATTTATTGTTTAAGAATATTCTAGTTCCACTTACATTTCTAATGCAACTTACAATTCTAATGCGACGCATGAAATTCACGGAAGCTGTTTGTATTCTCATAACATGCTGAGCGTTTTTTCTTAAAAGCTAAAACTTCAATAAATAACGGTATAGAATTTGATAACATGTCTAAGTAGCATCAGGCGAATTAATTTTGGGCGCTCCTGCTAATGTATGTATGTATGTATGTATGAATGTATGTATGTATGTATGTATGTATGTATGTATGTTTGTATGTATGTATGTATGTACGTATGTACGTACGTATGTATGTTTGTATGTATGTATGTGTGTATGTATGTATGTATATATATATATATATGTATATATATATATATATATATATATATATATATATATATATATATGTGTGTGTGTGTGTGTGTGTGTGTGTGTGTGTGCATGACGCTCTCTTTTCTCTCCTCGACTATAGTTTCTGTAGAAGAGCGTAGTTTCGAAACGTTAAAAACTTCTAGTTTTCCTTAGCATAAAACTAATATTGTACACTGTCGTTCTTTCTCCTCGCCTTTGTGATTTTATTATTTTGGACTATATATATATATATATATATATATATATATATATGCATCAAAGCACTGATTCCAATGATCCGATTCAGTACAGATCGTTTCTCGGAAACTTCGATTCTTCCCTACTGTTACACTACGAATGTGTTCCCTATCCAATTGGATTACATTGTTCCAAAACATCGTTTCAACATCATTCGACTCGTAGGCATGTGAAGCAGTGCATATCAGATTTCATCCATGGCTATGGCAATACTGTTGGTGGTTTTGAAGGCATGTCTCTTGTAACGGCTTACGTTAATTAAATCCCAAATCCTGACACTTCACAGCGTATCTGTGTTGACTTTACTAATACATAAATCCATTTAATTATTTTGATAGTTCATTAAAAGTTGATCCAAGCTGTCACCATGGTGAAGAGCGGTGTCGAGTGAGATTAAATTTATATAGTTTAATTAAGGCAGCGAGCTGGCAGAATCGTTAGCACGGCGGGTAAAATGCTTATTTCGTCCGTCTGTATGTTCTGATTTCAAAAGTCACCGAGATCGATTTGCCTTTCATTCCTTCCTCCTTTCCGGGGTCGATAAAATAAGGACCAGTTGAGCACTGGGGTGGATGTAATTGACTTATTCCCACTCCGGACTTGCTGACCTTGCGCCAAAATTTGAAACCAATACATATAGTTGAATGAAGAGCCGCGTACACGTTTCGTAAGCTTATGGGCTCGATTTAAGGATAGTGCAGCGCGTTGTACCTTACGGAAAATCAGTTCATTTGCAGGCGTTGAGCGGGCAGAATCGACAGCGAGGGGATATTACCTCCGATTCCTTACGTTCTTTGTTCAAAATCTGCCGTGATCATTTTTGCCTTTCTATCCTTTCGTGGTGGATAGAAAAAGCACCAGTTCTATAGAGTTAACTACAGACTCCTGAACAGTAAAAAATTCCACTTTCACAAAGACTAAAATTTAAAATACAAAGGAAAAGATTAGTTAACACCACGATAGAGCTTGTTAATTACATATAAGGCCTGCCAAGGTCAGGGCTTACCATGTACCTGTAAATATGTGCAGGACTGTCTGGATAAAGTTTGTTTTGTGGAAGATTAATAGTGGCCAGTGTATGTAAACATTGTCTCTCCACACAACTAATACCCAAAGGAAAGACAAGACCGATACAGCTAAGCATGTTTCATCGCACATGTTGCTTTCAGAAGGTAAACAACCTGGAGAGACACTGCTACAGTATCAATTCCGGTATATTTTGTGGCCCACGAAAGAACGAGTTACAAAGTTGTCTCGTTGGGAGTTGAACTTAAAACGCGGAGATCCGGCATGACATCTCTGTTGACTCTGTCAATTCTACGTATGCATATTAACTAATTCTTTGTACTATATACAGAAGGCTCGAAATTAGCTGGAGTAGGAGAGGGCCGTCAATTACATGTGTCCGACTGGTACTTATTTCATCGATTCTGAAAAGAGGAAAAGCAAAAGCGACCTCGGCGGAATTTGAACTCAGAAAGTTGATACAGATGAATGCCAAGTATTTGTCCGGTTCGCTGCCTTCGTCTGCATATTAATTAATTTTGTATCAGAAGATTATTTCTAGATTTACTCTGAAATAATTCTGGGCTTATAACTCCCGGAGAGAATATGTCAGTTTGACAATTAAAGGACTGCAATTTCGACTTGATTTGAGGCCTTTCAGCTAGAAGAAGGGTAGAAATATTTTGAAATTATATAAAATTATATAAAATGAAAGAGATACAATTAAAACAACAGATTTCAGCTGATTGAATGTTGCCATGGCATTTTCAACAATGTTATTTCAATTTATGATTCAACGCGAATTGCTTTTTAAATTAATATGAAAAGATAATAGCGTTTTTTCCCCTCTTTGTTTCCATAAATAAATATAAAGTTGGTTTGAACAAATGAAAAGAAAAGGAGAGAGAAATGAATATGCCAAGTATATAGTCTTGATGACAATAGCTTTTATGATAAAATCGCAAACATTTTCTTTCAAAGCTAGGCTATTCTATAATATTACACATTTGTAAGCATTCAACCGAGAAGCTAGAGACGGGAAACAAAAGACCGCACATGTTTAAGATTAAAGTCACTTAAATGAATAAAATGATGTTTTGATTTTAGTCCAATGAGGCTACATCCTGGAACAAATTCATGTACCTGTCAATTTATACCACCTTGCACAAATTACTGAGGCAAAATTGCAATTATTTACATGCCCACTTAATTGGAAGAAGAGAAGAGAATTCATTTTCAAATGAATTCAACGCAAAATATTAGAAAATCTGCATTTCGACCATAGAAATTTCAATGAGATATTTAGAAATGTTTGTGTTGGTACAGGTTATAATTAGATAAATCTCTCAACAAACTGGAACAATCTCATATTGCGATGTTTTATATTACTACGCGTGGAGAATGATAAATTGATTAAAATGTAAATAACATCCGCCGCCGAAAGCATGTATATATATATATATATATATATATATATATATATATATATATATATATATATATATATATATATATATATATATATATATATGTATGTATGTATATGTATATTATATATATATATGTATATATATGTGTGTATGTATTTATGTATGCATGTATGTATATGTGTATATGTATATATATATATATATATATATATATATATATATATATATATATATATATATATATATATATATATATATATATATATATATATATATATATATATGTATATATATATATATATATATAACTAATAGTTTAAAGAAAATGGAGAATATACATAGCATAATAATTTTTTAATCATAGTGCAATCAATAAATAAGTTCTTCCATTTTTTTTCGCCTACGTTACGTTTCCCTACAAAAAATAACTTCTTTACGCAGAAAAAGTTTCGTTTGAATACAAGCCAAATATGTGTATATATATGCGCGCGCGTGTGTGCGTGTGTGTGTGTGTAAAATAGTATCTTTCTCTGTAAATATATATGTATGTGTGTATCTCTCTCTGTCTCTGCATCTATCTATCTATCTATCTATCTATCTATCTATCTATCTATCTATCTATCTATCTATCTATCTATCTATCTATATATCTGTCTGTCTATCTATCTATCTATCAACACAATGCATGCAATGATGGTTTTCACTTCTCGAAACTAGTTGAATATTGTGCCATTTATAAATCTCATGAGATTTAGCGTCTTACCTGAATAAAGTCGTGGACAGAAACTTCGTACACCATACGTTTGCTATGCAAAGGAAACACGAAAGAATTAACGTATCTTTCAATTAAACATGTAGAGATTATCATAGTTAAATTATGGTTATTATTTTGTTATGAGATCTGAATATCAAACGAATATTTATTGAAGACAATGAGTTAAACTAATTATAGAGTGAAGTTATTGTTGTTAAGAAATTTGTGAAACGATGCTGAACATACTGAGCAATGGATTTTCACGAGTGCTCGACCGAGTTAAGTTGTTTACTGGGCAGGTAATATTCGAATTTGGAGATATTTGGATTAGATGTATATATGAACGATGTAGGCGTTTTATTGTGTATGAGAGTATTGCATCATTAAGGTGAAGATGTGCGTCTATCGTGTGAGTGAGTATGAATGTTTTATGTTTTATCTTTGACTTGTTGCAGTCGTTGGACTGCAGCTAATTTGGCTCATTGGCTTGAAATATTTTAGTCCAACAAATCAACCACATTAATTATTTTTCTTTAAGCCCGGTTCCTTTTCTGGATGCTAAAGGGTTAAAGTATTAACTATACAAAGTTAGTTTTTTAAGTCATTAAGAAAGATGTTCATGTAAAATTGATTTTTCCCTAAAAGGCATGAACTGTAGCAAAGAGTTGTGCCTGAGCCCAACATTTTTCTTTGTATGCCTGTAGTTAATCATTTGTATCTGATGATACATACACACACACATGCACACTTATCATTCATTATCTGATAGAATAACTTGAATAACATATATGACTTGAATTTGCAGAGAGATCTTCCAGAAGACAAATTCCTTCCTGTTGAGTCTCGATGGAAGCCGCCCCTCTTCACACATCTTGTCAAACAAATTACAAATACACTTCAACTATTAAAAGTTAATTTTAGGATTGAATTAAATTAAAATAATTTTTTCTTCAATTATAAAGTTGCAGACAACAACAAAAAAAAACAAATTTTATTTCAAATAATTTTTTTTCAAATTAAATGTATTTTTGTTAAAAATTAAAAGGACCAAAAATGTAAATAATCTAATAAAATTATTAAAAAATAGTTTTATTTCACAGTGACTAACTTCAATGTATAAACTTTAACACTAAATAATTTTTTATACATACATATTTTTTTCATTTATATTTAAAATTTAAAAAAGTATATTCTTACAAATTGAAAATAAATGTCTGCAATATTTAAATTATTATTTTATCTAAAACATGTGAAAGTAGAGTGAGGCTCCTTCGTTCCTGTTGTAACAAAGTAAGAAACCATAAGAAATACTTATCAGTTAAATGCAAAACAATGCTCCAACTCAGTAGAGTAAGAGATTTAAAAAAAAAAAATAGAAAATAGAAAAGAAAAAGAAAGGAAAGAAAGAAAAGAAGAAAACAGAGAAGGGAATTCCATCACAATTTCTGAGTTCTGCTGACAGTGCAGATAATATACAAACCATGGCATCTAGGATGTGGTTCATGAGCCAGGTAAAGCCAGTGGAGGAGACGATGTGTCTAGCCCATGAGCACACAGGATCAGCCAGGTAACATCATTGGCACTCCATTTAGAGTTTCCACTTCGTAACTGCTTTATATGGTGGAAAACATTTATCGTATCTCGAATCCTTCGTGGACATTCCTCTATTTTCAACGCCAGGTTCATACAGGCCATTGCTACTACCTCCATGTTGTGTTTCATAAATGAGTTGGAGAAATAAAACCTCTGGAAAAGGACTTGTCCTGTTGCCATTGCAGCCTGAGGTAACTTCAACAAGATACCAGCAGTCTGTATCATCTCACAGCCGATCATACGTAAATTTATTTCTACCTCGTAAGCTAGACCATCTTGTGTACCGGACCGTTAATTTACGGAAACGTAAGTAAACCATCACCAGTTGTCATACGATGATGGGGGACAAGCACAAACACAAAGACACACATACACATGCATATGTACATAAACATACGCATATCCTTTTTTTTGTGTGTATCAACGCTACCATTGGTTTCATGTTAAGAAAATATCTTAACAATTCTTTAAGCCGATCACACAATCATTTTCAATTTTTTAAATCCAAACGGAGACAAACACCAATATCTTTATGTGATTGTCTAGAAGACTTGTTAAGATATTTTCTAGATATGAAACCACTGGTAGCCTTAATACACAAATAAAGAATATATCCACCAACGCGATGTTGAGCACTCATTTTCATTCTTTGACATTTACGTACTTACGTATGTATATATATATATATATATATATATATATATATATATATATATATATATATATATATATATATATATATATATATATATATATATATATATATATATATATATATATATATATATATAAATTCAACTTATGTTGGAAGTTAGCAAAGATGAATTTAAAGTATGTTAACGTCTTATAAAGCTAGATTTATATATCCTAAATTGACAAAAGAATTTGTCGTTGAGGCATTTTAGCTTAATGGAAAATCACTTGACTCATAATCACAGGGATGTGAGTTCGAGTCTCATAGCTGGCCGCCGACAGATTTTTCTGGAAAATATAGATAGTTTCTCCTGTTCAGAATAAAATTATTTCTTTATATATATATATATATGGCTTTTTCAGTTTCCGTCATCCAAATCCGTTCACAAGGCATCTATCTGCGGCTCGGGGCAATAGTAGAATGCACTTACCCAAGGTGATAGACAGTGGGTCTAAATCCGGAACCGTATGGCTAGATGTCGACGAATCTGAAAAAGCGATCTAAAAAATTACCTCAAACATTGCTTCCATTCAAAACAACACGCAGGGGATCTCTCAGAATTTGTCACGGTGAATTTTCTACACAATCCAAGAACATTCATGTTGGTAAGATATTGATGATATATCGAAACTTTAACACATAATATTCGGCAATCGGAATGCGATAATAAATCAATTTTTCTGCTTATTATCGATCAAATAAACACGTTGGTTAGCTCTGTTTTATAAACGTAAGATAAGAAACGGAATTCTTCGTCTACTACCCATTTGACGAGAACGGAATAACGATTCTGACATTTAAAACCATATACGATCGCATCTACGAATCAATGAATGTGCTAACCTTGGAGTCTTTAAAGCATATTTCAGCTTCAAAGGGGTTTATTAACATGCAGTGTTTCTTTCGAGATTCTATCGATGGAAAGTTCTTTGAAGTAAGTCAAGCATGTTTGGATAAATAAAATTTTACTGCGTTTCTTGGTCGAAAAACAGAGTCTATATATTACTTACGTTTATGAATTAACAGACATTGATTTTTTTCATAATCAGGGTTCAAGATTGTCAAGTTGTAATGTTCATATCTTTTTCAATATATAGTAACAACAAAATTGGATAGAGAAATTGGATAGAAAATGGATAGAGAAATTGGAAGGATTGCTTTAGTTTAATAGTAAAACGTCTGTCACATTTACAGAAGATGTGAGTTCGTGTCCCACCTGCAGCCTTCGGCCTTTTCCATCCAAAGGGTTCATTACCCAACTTTTAAACGCTATTATTCTTAGCTTTATTTACTTCTTGTTTTGAGTTCCAGTGTAAAAACGGACTTCACATCTGAAAGTTTATTCCTACGATGTAAACTATATACGCATATATATATATATATATATATATATATATATATATATATATATATATATATATATATATATATATACACACACTTAAATTCGATTAGAGGTTATGTTAACCACATGAAGGGATGGTCTCATCCAAGGAAATACTGGTTAAATACCTCGTATTTTGGGGTAATTTATTTTCTTAACATAATGGTTATATCATATAAGATCAAATAGCTTATATTCATATAAAATAAGAAAAAGATATGGAGATTGGGAGGTTAATAATTGTTTATTATTAACAGCAAATTAATTATCATCCCTTACAGCTATTTCAACTAATACTCAGTAAACATTAAGTAAATATTAAATTTATATGACCTGAGCATAATATCTTCAAAGGGGAAAAAATACATACCCTTGGATGTTTTATGTGTTTATGAATTCATTATAGCAGACTGAAATAGTCTGCTATAATCAATACATGAGCACATATAAAACATCCTAGGGTGTGTTTTTTTCTTTGTTTTTCCCTCTGAAGGTATTATGCTCAGGTCACATAAATTTAATATTTACTTAATATTTACTGGGTAGTAATTGAAACAGCTGAAAGGGATGATGATTAATTTGATGTTAATAATAAATAATAATTAACTTCTCAATCTCCATTTTCTTTTTCTTATGTTATATATATATATATATATATATATATATATATATATATATATATATATATATGTGTGTGTGTGTGTGTGTGTGTGTGTGTGTGTGTGTGTGTGTGTGTGTGTGTATGTACACATACACATGAGGACACGGCGTATATATATATATACTCCTAGGCAGTGGAGTAGCGTCGCTAACGAAGATTAATTCTGTCTAAAACTACCGGTGATCTGGCGCCTGTAGGGATGGTAAACCTGGTATCATTTTCAAATAGGTTTCAGTACCTTTTTTTTTATCATTCCTAGAGATTATTATTATTATTATTATTATTATTATTATTATTATTATTATTATTATTATTATTATCCATTTTACGAAATTTACTTTTTATTTTAGCTTGCCTTTAACTCTCTCAAGCTCAAAATCTTTAACACTGCTGTAAACCGTAGCTCTCCACACTTCACCATCTGCTGCAAGGGATTGAAGACTATTGTAAGATAATTAAAGGCATTTCAAATTTGATTTTAAAACGTCTTTGTACCTTTTTTTCAGCTTAGTATTTTTTTATTTACTCTTTCCCAGTATAAGTTCGCTATAAAGCATTGGATTCAGAATGTGCTCAACATCCATGTGGACGAGATGGCCTGTCTATCATAGTTGATTCCTAATAAGAATAGTTTAAATTCATGTGATCCTAACTTCAGCAAGAGCCTCAGTGTCGGGAATGAGTGAAGAACAGCTAATTCTGAACTTGTGGCGAAGACATTTCTGATAAAATCTCCCGAACAATTTTATATGACGCATGTACATACATACATACATAGATGTATGAATGTACGTATTTGCGTGCGTGTGTGCAATGAAACAGTTCCAATTAGGAATGAGAATTCACACAAGACTGATAGTGTTTGTGAGTTTATTTGTTCAGGACACTGGAAATTACCAAATAAGTGATATTAAATCATCGGTTTTGAGAAGGAAAAGTTCTACAGAGTAGAATAATGCTTCTAGCAAAACAATTTCCAGAGTTAGGTTTCCATTGGAATCATTCGTCTTAACTTGCACATGTTTTTATGCCCTGCAGTCGTTACGCTATCTAATTACCTGATGTTTCCGAAGCTGAGGCTTTGTGTCTATTTAAGAAATTAAATATTGCACCATGTATGTATACCAAATAAGATATTTTATATACAGCTACATAAATAAATGCACAAACATACAAACAAGCAGACAGACGCACAAGGACATATATTTATCGACACAGTGTTGAAACCTGGGGCAAATTTTAACATCAACGTATAATTACGGATAATGTCGGATTTATGCTTTGAAGGCTTCTTACATTTAAATTTCACTAATGAACTTTAAAGGAAATTGATGAAGTTAAATTTAGTTTCAGTGAAACATCCAACTTGATTTTGACTTTTAATACCTCGTTAACCTATTAAGCTAACGAGACAATCTCTAGGAGCTACTCAAACTCATATAAACTGGTTCTGTTCTATAAATGCTTATTGGAATGAGGTAACTTTAGTTGAGATAAAAGGATATAATAATAATGATGATGTTTTCAAATTTTGGTACAGAGCTGGCAGATTTTGCGGAGAGGGTGGAGTTGATTACATCATCATCAGTACTTGGCTGGTACTTATGATATCGACCGCGTAAAGATGAAAGGCAAAGTCGACCTGATTGGGATGGATGTAATCGACTAACACCCTCCCCAAATTTGCTGACTTTGTGTCAACATTTTAAACTATTAACTCTTTTGATAATAATGCAGCGAGCAAGAAGAATCATGAGAGCGTAGGACACAATGCTTTACAATATATATTCCACCTAAGGCGCCGAACTGGCAGAAACGTTAGCATGCTGGCTGAAATGCTTAGCGGTACGTCTGCCGTTACCTTCTGAGTTCAAATTCCGCCGAGGTCGACTTTGCCTTTCAAGCTTTCGGGGTCGATAAATTAAGTACTAGTTACGTACAGGGGTCGATGTAATCGACTTAATCCATTTATCTGTCCTTGTTTGTCCCCTCTATGTTTAGCCCCTTGTGGGCAATGAAGAAATCAGAAATGTTAGCACGCCGGGTGAAATGCTAAGCGGTATTTCGTCTGCCGTTACGTTCTGAGTTCAAATTCCGCCGAGGTCGATTTTGCCGTTCGGGATCGATGAATTAAGTACCAGTTGCGTACTGGGGTCGATCTAATCGACTGGCCCCCGCCATAAAATTTTCGGGCTATGTGCCTAGAGTAGAAGAGAATATGTATTCTAGCTTTTTATGCCTCGAGTTCAAACCACACCGAGGTTGACTTTGCCTCCCATCCTTTCCGTATCGATAAAATAAAGTACCAGTGAAATTCTGAGCTCGATGTAATCGACAAACGTCTCTTGCCTCTACAATTGGTAGCCTTGTGTCAAAGTTAAAAAAAAATATTAGTTCTGTTGTTAATGAGGGGAACATTAAAGCTTCATTCTCTCCTAAAATAAATATTGGTACAATTTGATATTACGTACATCGAACACTGCATATATACATACACACACACACACACACACACACACACACACACACACATATATATATATAATTGCATGTGTGCATGTATATATGTATATATCTATATCTATATCTATCTATCTATATATATATATGTATATGTATATATATATATATATATATATATATATATATATATATATATATATATATATATATATATATGTACATATACATTTACATATATACATATATATATATGTATGTATATATATTCTCTACCTCTAAATATATCTATAGCTTTGTCAATGGTCATCGCATTTAGTTGTTCAGTGCAATTAACCATTCGCGTTTCTTAAGAAGGAAATTCACCTGCATCAAAACGAGAAGGAAAATTGTCACTCTACGACTTTATTCAATTCTATAGGTGATTTGATTAAACTGAAATAACAATAATTAGATATGAACAGGTCATTGACTTGGTACTCTTGGAATCTCATTTCGATTCTACAGCGCCTCTACACAATTCCTAGCTAATAACAAATACTTTAGCGCCTCTACGCAATCCGTAACTAATAACAGATACTTTAGACTCTGAACAACGCCTCAAATGTCGTTGCTGATGTTTTTTGCTGCTGCTGCAGTCGTAGCTATTGTTTAGTTCCATGTTAACGCTGACCGTGCAGACCTATTATCAAACGGGTTCATCTCGCGTCATTTGTATATCTAGGGTTATCTCGTCCATTATCTTATTTTTTTTCTTTAAAAAAGCAAAAGCGAAAGCAGAAAAATACAACAAAAAACAAAGAAACCCTCAAAAACGAGGCATCAAATTTTGATTTAAAGAAAATATAGTTGGTATTTCACCCATGTCGAGCGACCGAAAAATAAGTTTTCATTTTTGACTCGCAATATTTCAGGCTTATAACAAAGGGTAAAATTAGAGAGGATAACGTTGGAATAATTTCTTAAGAACATTAATGAAGTCATTGAACTAATATGCATCCCAGCGGAAATGAAAACAGTGTTGTTGATTCAATTCATACAATTATTATTACCGTTTAACTGAGGTCGCTGCCACAAGATATAATTATTACATCTATCCTTGTTTATTACTGATTCATTCATTGCTGATCCAGGATAACACGGTATGCTCATTGTGAACCGTATTAAGCATATCACAATTTGATTTGTGACAACACGGATTGACTTTCAGTTAAAGATTCCGCATCGGCCGCAAGAAAGGTGCTCCAGCGATCATCCACAATGTTCACATCTTGTGGGGATCGGATCGACATCCATTTTTCTATTATTCATTTACCGCTGATTAATTCAACACGTTTTTTTTTTTTTTCTAGGAAGCTGAACATTTGTGATGAACGAGGACTGATATATTTACCTCCAAACCAATCATGGATCAATAGTCACCAAATCGATAATCATGACTATACTTTCCAAGCACATGTCAGAGGTATTCCCATGTTAGAAATTCTGAATATGTTAAATTATTTTCACAAATATAAAACAAATAATACATATATGAATAAGAATTACTATACATCCCTCCCTCCCTCTCTTGACATCATCAAGCACAGTAACATAAGAATCTTTGCAGATGATTCCAAGATCCAGAAGGTCATCAACGATGTGGGTGACCGGACAAGGC
>NC_142939.1:60002395-60004895 GCF_046866305.1 Octopus bimaculoides | reverse complement strand
CACACAAACACACATACAACACACATACATTCAGACATTCTCTGCCATGATCACTGACAGATCCTCCTCTTTGGTTGGTATGATAAGACACGATAACACAGTACATACTTTACTGCCAAGCACTTCTATAAACAACGGAAGTGAGCGACATTATTATATCTTAGCGCGCATGCACGACAAAGTCCAAGGTCTATCTGTGCCAAGCTGCTTCACTCTGCAAGCTTTAGGTCCATTACCATAGCAACAGTCCCAATACTCTTTAATCAGATCTTGTATGTTTGCCATAGAAACGGCACAAATACACCATTTGAGATAATCAAATTAGAATTGGATCTCACTCTATGTTCGAAAAATACTAATGTGTATTTGTTACAGCTTTATTTTTAGCGTCTGTTTTTAATGAAAAGGTTAAGGAAATTGATTTGACCGAAAAAGTGGTGTTTAAGAACCAAAATTTTCTGTACGTGTATAAAAGTATATTGGAATTATTATAACATGAATTAAATAAATAAAATTCAAACGAGATAATTCGTTCCATTTTTTTAAAAACTGTCGTCAGGTGTTATGAAGTAAGGCCAGACAAAATTAATTTCACATGATTTTGTTTTAAATAATTACATGAAACAGATATTGTCTTTGAAAATTGTCACACATTTCTAAGATATTTTGTTAAAATTAACAGAACTGTTTTTAGAGATTTTAAATAGATAACAAGCAGCATCGCATTCCAAATAAGGACTGTTTTTAAACATTCATCTGCTGGAGAACTGGCTCCTTTAGGAATATATAAATAATCTGTGGAAACATAGAATCGATAATTTTGAAAACAAAAAGAGAAAAGAAGAAGAAAAAGAAAAAATAAAGGAAGAAAGGAAAAAGGTCACAAATTTGTAAATAAAGTTTTACATCTTAGATAGAAAAATAAGGGAATTTTGATTAAAAATTCTTTAGAGACAGAGAGAGATATTAAATAGTACAAATTTCACTTTACATTTGGATGAAGTGTTTTTATTTAGATAGTAATCAGGAGCAGGAACAGACAGCCCCGGCGAGGAAAGAAAACACACACAAACACACGCACACATGCACACAGAGAAAACACTCTCACACATACGCATATGCAATTACATAAACACAGTCATACCTATACATACACACACACGCACATACACACACACATATATATACATATATATAAATGCATATATATATACACATATATATACATATACAAATATATACACACACACACACACACACACACACACACACACATATATATATATATATATATATATATATATATATATATATATGAACACACACACACAGACATATATATATATATATATATATATATATATATATATATATATGAACACACACACACAGACATATATATATATATATATATATATATATATATATATAAACACACGCACACAGACATATATATATGTATGTTATTGTTAAAGAGACAACAAACGCTAAGGCAAGACAAACATCTCAAGTCATATACATTATTATTATTGGATAAATATTAGTCTTACAGCTGTTTCTGGGATCAGAGACAAATACGGAAAATGTGAAGGGTATAGGACACGATGAGATAGAGAAAAAGAATAAAGAAAAGAATAAAAATAAGATAAAGGAGCATATATGATATGACGGGCTTCTGTACAGTTTCCGTCTACCAAATTCACTCTGAATACTTTGAAAACACTAGGAATTGGTTAGCAGAAAACACCTCAAGCCCGAAGTCTCTTGATTACAGAGAGAGCTTCTTAACAGCACAACCATGCTTCTGCCTGTACATACATACATACATACATACATACACACATACATTTGTTCATACATACATGCATATATGAAAGCTAGTATGTTCGGTATCATATCTCTAAATATTTCTCTGCTTTCCAAAATGTATCTAATGGGCAATTATAAATTCTATTTCAGGTATGTTTTATTTATTTTTTTTTTACGTATGGAGGTGCCATGAAATGATTTCTCTCTACTTGTTATATAATGGCTTTTTATTTTACATATATTTTCCAAAATCAATTTAAGATTCCTTACTTTACCGCCTGTATACATATATATATATATATATATATATATATATATATATATATATATATATATATATATATATATATATATATATATATATATATACATATATATGCACATACACACACGCACATACACATATATATATAAACATACACATAAATACATACATATATACTATAACATGATTTAACATCATATAATGTAATATAATATTTTATATATATAATATAATATAATATATATAAAGGTCAATTTTTCAATTTATATTTTTTATGTAGGAAGATCTGAAGAATTATTTTCAGAAGAATAAATGTCTTTAATTCTTCGTATATGAAGTAAAACAAATTTATTACACATATTACTCATCTAAATTTATTTAATTGGGGGATGAAAATAAAATAAATGCATGAATTTAAATCTTTAG
>NC_142939.1:59992395-59997395 GCF_046866305.1 Octopus bimaculoides | reverse complement strand
TATCGAAGTCTGAACGCAGTCTCTGATTCATGTGTGACTTTGGTGCAGTCAGTAACGTTGTCAGCCCGACATGTGCATGGTTCGAGTCTTATGAGAATACGTCATTTCTTTTGCGAATTAGTATAATCATTGGTGTTGCAGACGGTTACATCACTTAAGTTTTTGGGATTAAATCCAGTGAAAGTCGAATTTGCCTTTCATTTTTCTTGGGTGAATAAAATAATTCCTAGTCGGTTAATGACACTGATTTTATCAAGTATACTATATCCATTTTCCAAATCTGTGGACTTATACCCATGCTTCAAATCAATATGTTTGGGTAAGAATAAAGACTATCCAGTTCCATTCTATCAAAATATATTCTGTTAAAAGACTGTATCAAAAATAAACTCGCTAAATCATTAAAAGACATCTAAAAGAATCTGATATTAAAACCGATCATGAATTATTTGAAAGGTATTATTATGTAGCCCATGTCTATCTTTACTGAGCAATGTGTTGTTGGCACTCCGTCGCTTACGACGTCGAGGGTTCCAGTTGATCCGGTCAACGGAACAGCCTGCTCGTGAAATTAACGTGCAAGTGGCTGAGCACTCCACAGACACGTGTACCCTTAACGTAGTTCTCGGGGATATTCAGCGTGACACAGAGGGTGACAAGGCTGACCTTTTGAATTACAGGCACAACAGAAACAGGAAGTAAGAGTGAGAGAAAGTTGTGGTGAAAAAGTACAGCAAGGTTCGCCACCATCCCCTGCTTTATATATATATATATATATTGGGATAGATAAATATAATGCACGATTTATTCGTGATCTGAGTTGTTCGAAAACCGAGATACTACTGTGTGTGTGTATATATATATATATATATATATATATATATATATATATATATATATATATATATATATATATATATATATATATATATATATATATATATATATATATATGTATGTATACATACACATATACATACATTTATGTATGTATGTGTGTGTGTACTTTGCTGGAAAAACAAAGATCACTTGAACTGAGGCGCAGGCATGGCTCCGTGCTTAAAAAGCTCGCTTAAAGCTCGCTTTGTAAGCAGCACCTCGTTCCGGGTTCAGTCCTACTCTGCGGCACATGTGTAATTTATTGTTTTCTGTAGCCTTGGACTGACTAATTTCTTATGTGTAAATTTTGATAAGCGAAAACTGTGTGGAAACCCGTCATTTGTGCGTGTGTGTGCGTGTATAAATATGCATACTATATACATACATGTATATGTTAGTGTTTGCGTTTATTACCCACCACCCTTTGAGAATCAGTGTTGGTTTGATTACGTCCCCGTAATTCAGAGGTTCGGTGACAAAAAAACCGAATAAGTACCACACTTAAAAATGAATATCGGGGGTAATTTGGTAACTAAACCCTTCAAGGTGGGGGCCCAGCATGGTCGCAGTCCAATGACTGAAACAAGTAAAGAATAAAAAAATTAAAAGAAAACTTTCTGCAAAAGTCGAAGGGAAAACGGATAAATCCCCTCAAGGTTTTATCACCTTTAACTGCGGAAAGCGATTCTCCCCTAGATCTTTGAAAGAAACCTTTCCTTATGTTTCAAGAAGCGAAGACATCTTCAGTGACAATTTTTACAAAAGACCCTTTTTCAGATTTTGTTAATTATTCACATATTTCATCAAATATCTCTTCGCAGAACAAGAATCAGATACTTTTAGCGGTGGATATGTAAACCGTATTGGAAAAGCAGAAAATATCAGTTCTATGATTTGGCGGATAATTGACATAATTACCGGAATGAACATGAAATTTAATTTCACAGTCAAAGGGTTAAAGTGCTGGTCGGTCTATTGTGAGAAATTAATAAGCTAATGATTTGGGTTTATTAAAGAATATTAAAGTTAGTCATTGTTGCACGGATATGAGGAACTACAATGCTGAATGTTTAAACGGTTGTTAATCCTTTGGTTACGTATTTAAATTCCGTTGTCATTCCAGTAATGATGCTATTTCCGTACAAAAAAAAGTAGAATAAATATTTTATGTTATTGCAATACTTTATTCAGTAATTTATTTAGGTACGGTCTTCATATTTACCGTGGACGCGCAATGGCCCAGTGGTTAGGACAGCGGACTCGCGAACATAGAATCGCGGTTTCGATTCCCAGACCGGGTGTTGTGAGTGTTTATTGAGCGAAAACACCTAAAGTTCCACGAGGCTCCGGCAGGGGGTGGTGGCGAAACCTGCTGTACTCTTCCACCACAACTTTCTCTCACTCTGTTTCTGTTGTACCTGTAATTCAAAGGGTCAGCCTTGTCACACTGTGTCACGCTGAATATCCCCGAGAACTACGTTAAGAGTATACGTGTCTGTGGAGTGCTCAGCCACTTGCACGTTAATTTCACGAGCAGGTTGTTCCGTTGATCGGATCAACTGGAACCCTCGACGTCGTAAGCGACGGAGTGCCAACAACAACATCATATTTACCACTAAAAGTAATTGATTCTTGTTCTGTAATGAGACATTTGATGAATTTGATGAAACGTGAAAAAATTATGAAATCTGAAAAGTTGTTTTGTAAGAAGTTCCACTGAGGGTGTTGTTGCTTCTCGCAGAATAAGGAGAAGTTTACTTCTTTTCAAAGTCGTGGAGTTAAAACCGCTCTTCGTAAGTTAAGAGTATTAAAATTTTGAGCGGATATATATCAGCTTTTCGGGTTGAAGGAGTTAATTGTGCCTATTCCTATGTGAGAGCCATGAGCTCATAAGTGGGTCCATAAAATTACAACAGCTATTTCTATTACAGATGAAGTCGGCGAACAAGCCAAATCGTTACCGCGTCGGAAAAAAATGCTTAGCTGCTTTTCCATTGGCTTTTTATGTTGTGCGTTAAAATCTCGCCGAGTTTAACTTTGTCTTTCATCCTTTCGAGGTTAATGAAATAAAATATCTGTCAAGCACTGGGGTCAATGCAAGCGACTATTCCCTCCTACTAAAATTGCTGGCCGTGTGCCAAAAGTTAAAGCCATTACTTTTGCAGATGAGCAACGTTAAAAGACTTCATCAGCGCTTCAGCCTGGCAAGCTTGGTAGAGCCAATGCAAATAAATGTAATATACAAAACATCATACACTTTATATACGCGTTGGCAAAGTTAAATCAAACAATGCTATTAATAATGTGAGATACATAATCTCTTTGATAGACGATACAGCTGAAGCGGCGAGGAGAGGAAAATGTATTTTTTTAAATCGATCTGAAATGAAACTATCATCAAACAGAACTATAATCGATACATATGAAGTGACACTGATTACACCGACTTACTCTATTTAGCTATAGCTGAATTTAAAACAGGAATATACAGGGTGTCCACAAGGTCTGGGTACATGGAGTAAATAAAATCATAACATAAAAAATTAAATATAGGAACTGATAATTTCTGAAAGTATGCGTTAATCCCCATGTACCTAGACTTTGTGAACAGCCTGTAGAAGATACTACCATACAAATACGTTAGATTATCCAATATGTTTTTACAAGAGAATGATAAAAAGGAGTATAGAAATAGAGTTTTGTTTAAACGATGATTTGCATAATTATTCTTAATACGTTCCCGGCCAAATTCGATTGCAAAATATGCCAGTCGCTGTTGTGTACATCACAGGAGAATATCTTTTCCTTTTTACGATGACAATATATTCATAACACACTCGGCTCATTAGTGCAAGGGATTCTGGGACAACGGTGTTTCCTAATCTGCCTTGTCAGTCATGTTCAACAGGGGTCTCGCTGAAATTATAAACAGTCACTGGCTCGTTTAGGCTCAAATAACGGATGTTTCTTGCTGACGCGACACAACATATGGAAACACTGATGTCCCATATTCCATTGTACCAATGAGTCAAGTGTGTTATGAACAGATTGTCATTGAAAAGGTAACTGTCCTCCTGTTGTACACAAAACCGTCTAGCAAATCTTCGTTCGAATCAGATCTCGCTAACACATTGCAAGTAACGAATTTTGTGAAACGATCTGAAAAATTCTCATAGTAATTTTAAAAAATGAAGATGTTTCCTAAACTACTATTTTTGAGTCCAAGTATTCCCTTTGTAATCAACGAGATGTCTGTTTTATGCATTAAGAAAGTGACAGATGAGTCTGCGAGAGGTTAAGCGTTGAATGTTTTTGAAGGATTATACAATACGGCAGCAATTCCTTATGGCTGAAAATATCCACGATGGAGGTTATAAACAGTAAGATGCAGCATATAAACGTAAAACTTTAAATCAATATTTAGATAAAGGTAAAATTGATTCTAAATATGATTTAAGTGATATGATTTTGTGAAAAATCAACAGATATGGGGTGGAAACGTCATTATTTACAAATCGAAAAAAATTAACCACTTCAATATAGGGAGAAAATAATTGTATTGAAATCTCTTGGAATAAAGTACCGAGGAATTGTACGCATGTTTGAAGAGGATAATCAAATTCTTACGGAAACAATGACTTGGAAATCAAGAATTTTGATCCGAAAGTGTCCAATGAGAAATTAGAATCAGATGGACGAAGACATATTCCAAAGCACGTGTATGGCTGTTATGGACAATTAATTATAGTTTTATCATTCTATTCCTTCCTTTAATTATTTCCTGTATAAATTGCTTTAGATGATAATTCAAGCCTCATTTCAACTTTTGTTTATGTTATGGAGTGAAATGTAGCACCATTTATGTGCGAAGTAACTCTGTGCTTGCGATCGTGAATAAACCAGCTCAAATGAAAAACGACATTTTATAAGAAATAACACGATTCTCAGATAACAAATTGACTGATTTTTCCACTACCAGTGATAATAGACTTCAGGTAAGGCCCATAAATATACATTGATTATCCTGTAGGGTTGTAAATAGTTGAATTACTGTGAACCACTTTTGTTTGCTCGAAGTGATTGTTTAAAGCTAACATTAGAGTTGGATTACAGCAATATTT
>NC_142939.1:59984895-59987395 GCF_046866305.1 Octopus bimaculoides | reverse complement strand
TTAGAGATCCTCAGTGTCTGTCTCCCGTCAGGCTGTATACGTATATGTTTTTTCTCTACCGATGTTTATTTACTTTTTAATGTGACAGCGCGTGGCTTAGTGGTTAGGGTATTCGGCTCACGATCATATGGTCGTGAGTTCAATTCCCGGCGACGCATTGTGCCCTTGATTTCACGTTGATGGCAAAAATGAGTAGTACCTGTATTTCAAAGGGCCGGCCTTGTCCCATTGTGTGTCACGCCGGATCTCCCTGAGAACTACGTTAAGAATCCATGTGTCTGTGGAGTGCTCAGCCACTTGCACGTTAATTTCACGAGTAAGCTGTTCTGTTGATTGGATCAATTGGAACTCTCGTCGTCTTAACCGACGGAGTTTCAGTTTATGCATACATACATACATACATATATATATATATATATATATATATATATATATATATATATATATATATATATATATATATATAGTCCATATATATGTTTATATAGTCCATTCTCAATTTAAACTGTCCGATGGACGGGAACGTGAAACTCTGAGTAGCAGTTTATTGTGATATCTTTGTGATATTTTTGCTACTTTAATAATAATAAATACACACACACACACTCACAATGTACATATATATGTATGTATGTATGTTCCCACCACCACTTTTCAATCGGTATTGGCTTTTCTAGGTCGTCATAACATAGCGGTTTGGCAAACGAGACCGATACAGTAAGTACCAGACCGAAAAATAAGTAGATGGTTTGACTTGTTCGAGTAAAAATCCTTTCAAGGTGGCTCCCAATCAGAGCCAAATTATAATGACTGAAAGGAACACAAGATAAAAGATAAAACTGAAAAGAAAAACAAATAAAAAGAATAACGAAATGGTAGAATTTCGCAATGAATATTAGGAATTCACTTTTTATGTAATTATTTTGGCATGAAATGGTGAAGATTAAATCTGTTATAATCAGTATTGCCAAATTTGCGGCCTGGTACTAATAACAGAAACATATATTTTTAAGGCAATATGGCGGATTAGAAGAATCGATATTTTGTAGTATTTTCTTTGGTTGTTTATTTTCTAAGATCCTTTTCTACCCAAATCAACTTTAGTTTTTCATTTTTTTCGAGCTCATCTTCCGATTCTTTACATTCTAAGTTTACACATTACTTTTTATCCTTTTGAGATCGACAAAACAGTGTACCTGTCTTGTACTGTAGTCAATGAATTTGACTAATAATCTCCACTCAAAATTGCTGACACTGTGCTTCAATCAGTAACAAATATTTCAACGTAATATGAATTTCAGAATTCTTAGAACATCAAAGTGCCTGGTGGCATTTTCTCAGTTCTTTACGTTTTGAGTTGAAATTCCCTTGAGATCAGCCTTACCTTTCATCGTTTTGGTCGATTAAATAAGGTACCAGTCAATTACCGATCCATCCCTGAGAATTTTTTGCTTTCTCCCTAAATCAAAACCAATTATTTAATGAAATATTTTTTCGAGTAAATTAGAAATGAACGTTGGTCTTCCTGATGTGAACTGTTGAAAAATTCGGGCTATAATCTCATTTCTTATCCGAAGTCACCTGGACATTTTGATACATCTACTGGAATTAAATCATCAATTACAAATTTACCATTCCTATACAAATGTACTAAAAGTTGTTTTAGGTTCTAAAGCAATTTAGTTTGACTTGTAATGGAAGCATATATTGTCATTAGTTGCTTGATGTTTGTTAGTTTTTCATTCTGCTCTTTGCTCAGAACGGAAATAGTATTTTGATTATCACTCATTCTTCTACATAAATAAAAGATTAGACGAAATAAAATATATTTAAATACATCTGTAAATTTGTAAAGCGAAACTTTGCACGATATCTTAACAGTGCAATTTGATAAATAAGAAGCAAAAAGAGCACAAGAAAGAAGAAATACAGAAAAAAAAAGAAAATTACAAATAATTGAAGAGATGTAAACTAAATTTCCTTTTTCCTGATGGCCTTGTACATAAAGGAAACAAGGAAAATGGCGGATCAGCCATTTTAGTTTACACATTAAAAGTCTTCTTCTTCTTCTTCTTCTTCTTCTTCTTCTTCTTCTTCTTCTTCTTCTTCTTCTTCTTCTTCTTCTTCTTCTTCTTCTTCTTCTTCTTCTTCTTCTTCTTCTTCTTCTTCTTCTTCTTCTTCTTCTTCTTCTTCTATATACAGTATTTTTTTTAATACTCAATTATTAATCTTTTAATAATTGTTTCAGTTGTTTGGATCATATGTTAATCTTTAATATTTCCGTAAACAGTGACAGAATCTAGTCAAGTATTTCCTTTTGATTCATATTTTCATATTTTTCATTTGAAACAGTAATTTGATTTTACAGAATCTCCAAGGTTTTCGCAGCTGCAGAAGTAGATAGAAGACTAACATAAATCGTATGGTCTACTTAGTGGTCATATTTCATAAGATATATTTTTTTTTAGTCAACTATGTAAATTGTAAACAATTTCAGGTT
>NC_142939.1:59972395-59979895 GCF_046866305.1 Octopus bimaculoides | reverse complement strand
TAGGTCAGAGCGATATATATATATATATATATATATATATATATATATATATATATATATAAAGATTAATATTTTTATTATTATCGCTAACATCATTATTATTAATATCGTTATTAAAATAACACAAATAATTGCTCATGTGAAGAACGAAAAAAAGGGGGAAAAAATCACAGAAAACAATACAAACAAAAGCGTATTATTTCTTTAGCATGACTACAAAACTAATATTTACTCGAAATATATTCATTTATATACACTCATAACTGGTATAAAAGCAAAACACGAAGTATTGTAAACAAATTCAAAGTATCTAAAGCAAATTCAAATAATAAATTTCGAGCAGCATCCTCTTCAAGGTGGAATTCCCTAAACAAATATCTATTTTGTTAGTTCTGATAATGAGGTGAGTACACGTATTTTCTTTTAAATATAATATTGCAAAAACATTATTGTGTCCAACTTAAAAATTTATATATATGTATTATATTTTAATACATACGATTTTGATATATTTTCAGCTCATTCTGTTTATATAATACTCTACGTATAGAAAGACCGATAGACTGGCAGAATCGTTTGGGCGCGTCGATCAAAATGCTTTGCAATATTTATACTGATGATTTATGTTTTGAGATTAAAACCTGCCGTTGTTAACTACCTTTTACATACACCATGGTGGTAGAAAAAAAGTACCTGTCAAGTATTGAGATCGATTTAATCGATTAAATCCTTCCTGTCAAATATGAGGCCTAGCGTTAGAAGCAATATTGTAAGACTAATTAGTTAATTAGTCAACATACACATACTCACATTTTCTCACTATATATATATATGTGTGTATGATTAACCTCCAAAGAGGTTAGTGTTTGCCTGTGTCGGCAAAATCGACAAAACGAAATGCTAGAAAACAGACACGCTCCATTTAACTGACAGGGGAGACAACCTCCCTACCGCATTATGTTAGCATGCTAATTTCGCATAGAAATGAACGCTCATCAGTAATGTTTACTCCATTGCGGTTGGTGGAGTCGAACTTACGTCTGTCACTATTTATAGAATTTACCATACGAATTAGTGGCTGGTTCCATAACATGTAATGTGAAAATTTTGAAATGATTAAAGTGGCTAGACAATTTAAAACCAAAATGGAAATGATTCACCGTCACTAAAATGTGACCAAGTGTGCAGGGGGCACCGGTATTGCTAGAAATAAGAGCCATAAGCTCGCGATCTACAGAAAACACATGATCTATTGAATTGACATATATTCTTTTATTCTTTTACTTTTAACTGTAGCCAGTTTGATTCGGTTTCCGTGCTACTTCGATATTCGTCGACTCCTAACTGAGCCCATGTATACATGTATACACGCACAAGCATGTATAATATCATATGCATACTTATGTGTATGTGTGTTTGTGTGTGTGTGTATGTGTGTGTGTGTGTGTGTGTGTGTGTGTGTGTGTGTGGCTAGACACATGTGTGGCTCTCTGGTAAGAAGCTTGCCTCTCAACCACATGGCTACGAGTTCAGTCCCACTGCGTGGCACCTTGGGCAGGTGTCTTCGTCTATAGCCTCGGGCCGACCAAAACCTTGTGTGTGGATTTGATAGACAGAAACTGAAAGAATCCCGTCGTATATATATATATGTATATATTTATGTGTCTGTGTGTGTGTCCCCTTCCCCGCCATCGCTTGACAACCGATGCTATTGTGTTCCTGTTCCCGTAGCTACCGGTTCGGCAAAAGTGAACGATTAGATAAGTACCAGGCTTACAAAGAATAAGTCCTGGTGTCGATTTCTTCGACTAAAACCCTTCAAGGCAGTGTTCCAGCATGGCCGCGGTCAAGTGCCTGCATACATACATACATACACACACACACACACACATATATATATATATTACCAAATGTGCACATATATACCCATGTATATGTGCATGCATGTATGTATCTATGTATATATATATATATATATATATATATATATACATGCACACGCACACACGCACACACAAACACACGCACACACACACACGCACACACAAACACACATGCGCACACACAGTGACTGGCAGAAAGACACACACGCGCCCACAGAATTCCCCATTTACCTGGTACTTGAAAATATTATTGTATACGAAGAAGACAACAAATCAAGACGGAAATGAAGGAAATATATGTGGAGACCTGGTGGCGGCTAGGGTCTTCTTATACATCGTGCGTGGCTTCAATTCAAATCGTGTGAATCCGATGAGAGGGAAATCTGTTCACCGAAGAGGCCAACAGTCACTCGCCGCAACTAACGTTTTTTTCTCAGATCTGTTGTTTCTTGAAAGTAATTAATAGAGAATTAACCATCCTTCCTCGAAACACAAGAAAATGCCTGACAGATTGTGAGTTCAAAGGAAATTTTAACTCTCGATATTTTACTTGTTTTCTTTAATATTATGTCCGCTCAACCATTTTTATCTTTACAGCGTTAAGAATACTTCAGAATACTTTTATATAGACAGAATTGTTATATCAGTCTACTGAGAAATGCGACAAAAGCCCATTTTATTGTTATGAGATCTTGGTGAAACAAATTCACAACTTGGTTTCGATTTTTGATTCTTGCTAAACGTTCCCGTTCACACACTAATATCAATGTTGTTTCGTTTGTGATCAATAAAACGTCATTATAGTCTGTACGAAAATGTTTTTTCAGGCAAGATTGTGTGGTTAAGAAGATTGTTTTGCAACCGTCGTACATATATATATATATATATATATATATATATATATATATATATATATATATATATATATATATATATATATATATATATATATATATATATATATATAATAATTTTCCAGAGGAAGTAGCAACCGTTACCACTGGATAAGTTTGGCACAGAAATGTTAACATAGAGTGGTGAATAAATCGATATATCGAGTTTGAAGACTCTGTCTCTTTTGAATATGAAAATTTAAAAGTTGAAAACCTTATAATATATATATATATATATATATATATATATATATATATATATACACACACAACGGGCTACCTTCAGTTTCCGTCTACTAAGTCCACTGACATGGCTTTGGTCGGCCCGAAGCTATAGTAGAAGACACTTGTCCAAAGTGCCACGAAGTGGGATTGAACCCAAAACCATGTTTCTTACCACACTACGCCTGCACCTAAATCTATCTATCTATCTATATGTATGTATAAAGGAAATGAGAGAATAAATATATGCTCTGGAAATCGAACCACGCATCTCCCGAGCACAAATGTTTGCTTAATAATCTATTCCTTTATGTTACAGGCGTATTTACGTCATCTGTTTTTTTTTTCTCTTGTACCTCATGTTTATTTTTACATCCAGCTTCTTTCATCATTCAACCTGGCTGGCCTTTAATCATCATTCAAAGAGAGAAGTTTTCAAGCACATATACCTCAAACACATATGAGAACATATGCATACGTATGCAAAGACATATGCACACGCATATATATATATATATATATACACGCCCGTGTACACATGCAGACATCCACGGTGACACACTTAGATATCTGAACCAAGGCATAGGCACATTAATACGCATACATATCACAAACTAATATTCATTGAATGATTTACATGCGTATAAACATATAATCACGCATATATATATAAGGACACATACAGGCATGCACTGCTGACACAGTCACAGAGACCATTAATACACACACAGATACCACTGTAGGCATTTACGCAAAACACAAACTCCAATATGCATACACTCACATACAAACATCCTCAATACATACAAATCCAATACAATGCCCCCACCATCACCATCACACGAAATAATGTATTTCGTTCCACGCAAAAACAGTTTACATATTGCGCCGCTTAAGAAAGACTTCCTCTTTATCTGTCCATAACAAACAGGAGTAAAGACAATCAATTTATCTCTGACAAAATCCTGTAATCCAGGCGCCGTTCTGGCAGCTTCTATTGTAAGATTCTTAATACCTGGCCAAAATGCCAAATCCAAGCAAACAGAGAAGCTAACCTGCAATTTATCTCAACACTTTGGTTATAAGAACAGTAATCAGTTTAGTAACAAATGCCTAAACGTATTCCATCAGAATGGGTTTTCAAAGAATATTTTGCATTACGCAATCGCGCGTGCACATGCTCACACACACAAACACACACGCACACACACATACACACTCACACACAAACTCTCAAACACACATTCAGACATACACATATACGCGAATATATTAGACGTGTTTGTCTATCTATCTATCTATCAATCTATCAATCTATATATCTATCTATCTACCTACCTACCTACCTACCTACCTACCTACCTATCTATCTATCTATCTATCTATCTATCTATCTATCTGTCTCTCTCTCTCTCTCTCTCTCTCTCTCTATCTATCTATCTATCTATCTATATTAAAATATTCATGCATTATTCATTTTTAATGGGATCCGCTTTCACAGAAAGCGAAAGACGTGATGGTGTGTGTGTGTGTGTATGTATGTGTGTGTGTGCGTGCGTGTGTGTGCCTGTGTGTGTGCGTGTGTGTATATATGTGCGTGAGTATGTGTTAATGTTGATTTTGCAGTTATTATGTAACTCTCAATACCAAGCTATCAGTGAAAGATATTACTGTCGTGATGAAGCTGTACACCAACAGGTGCATCGACTGACTGCTTCTCCAGGATTGGGTGGGGTTTTATGCCCTAATATACTACGATAGTCCAATTATATTTCGGCATAGATCGATAGTCGATCAAACCGAATTGCATACATACATACATCTATGTATGTATGTATGTATGTATGTATGTATGTATGTATGTATACACGTACATATATGCATGAAACACACACACACATACACACACACACACACATATATATATATATATATATATATATATATATATATATATATATATATATATATATATATATATATAAAGGTTATGAAGGGTATTGAAGTCAACCAAACCCTAAAGATACAAGTAATACCGAGTAAGTGCTGTATACTGACTAGTTTTGCCCCTGACGTGGTTGCAACATGAGTGGGGAATATAACATGGGTCGTGTATTAGCGTGTGTATATATATAAAAGAATAAGATAAAGAGACCAATGGCAAAGGTAGAATTATATTTTATGTATAAAGGTTTACATCTGTTTCAGGGAAAATTCAATGTATCCCTTCATCGGAGACGGTAATAGTAGAAGAATATATTATTACATGTATAAGAGGAGATTTGTAGTAAGAAGTGAGAGCGATGCGTAGAAGAAAGAACAAAGAAGAAAAAGTAGTTGGAGTATAGTTCCATTCCAACAGTAAACATCCATGTAAAGAATCTGTGTGGGTATTTTCCGGAGATAATTGTAGTTACCATCCTTAAAATAGGTTTCAACTCCACCCATAGAACATTACCCATACCAACTCTGCTCTCCCACTTTGCTTCCATCCCCAACACCACTCTCCGAATGCCACCAACACTATCACCACCCACAGGCTCCTTCATATCCTGACACTGTACCCACTACTACTATTACCGTCTCCGATGAATGGATACATTGTTTTTTCCCTGAAACAGCTGTAAGACTTTATACATGAAATATAATTCTACCTTTGCCATTTGTCTCTTTATCTTATTCTTTTATATATATATATATATATATATATATATATATATATATATATATATATATATATATATATATATATATATATATATTGTGTGTGTGCGTGTGTGTGTGTGTGTAGTAGGATGAAAAGAAACACACAAGTTCATATATATGGAAAAAAGTCTAGTTAGAAAATGCTAAAATAATTTTATAAAAATTAAGGGACGGCTTGGATATGCTCAATCACCTTCCTGAAACAATAAACAAAAACACCCTACTAGTATCCTTCGATGTAGTCAACATCTATTCCAATATCATCCACAACCTAGGAATAGAGGCAATTCAATTTTGGCCAGAGAATTACGCCAACGAACTCCCACATCGCACCAAAAAAGATTTCGTGATAGAAGGGCTAAAATTTATCTTGGCGAATAACTACTTCGTCTTCAAAGACAATTTCTATCGACAGATTCGGGGACTGCGATGGGTACGAGAATGGACCCCTCCTTTGCTAACCTAATCATGGGATATCTAGACATGAGTCTTTATCGTAAGGTTCTTGAAAAACACGGCAGCCCATTCTCCATCTACATAGAAAATAACCTGGATGACTGTTTCATTCTTTGGTATGAAAGTATAGAGAGACTTCCAAGCACTTATAAATAAATGAATTCCAGGCACTTGTAAATTGACTTGACGTAAACATTCAATTCACGATGCAATACAGAATGAATATCCCCTTCAACCGAGCAAAAAGGATATGTACTATATTTTTTAATGCAAATACCAGAAACACAAGGGAGCTGAGTGGGGACACTAAACTCCCTTTTTCGAAAGCATAGGGATGCAGATAGAGTGTCGTATAGCCAGCTGGAGACAATGTTTCCTGGGTTAAATAACAGTAACAATCGTCCTAACCATGACTACCACGTTATGTTGGCAAATAATCTTTACTCCAGAGTACTGTTACTGAGTGCCTCCCGTTCAGAGATTTAGAAATAATAGCCAGCTGGAGACGATGCTTAAATAATGTACGTAATTCCTCATCTCTTAAATATAGAACTGCATTACTTGTAAAGGTATTATTGAGAAACGGGTCATTTCCCTGCCTTGACAGAAAACCTCTCGCTATGGGCATGCAATCTTCCCTGTTCTGTTCATCACGTGTATGGGGAACCCAAACACCCAGCTTGCAGACATTTCTTATCTTTTCCAAGTGGCGGCATATTGTGGATTAGGATGTTTTGAAGTCAGTTGCTAATTCCCGAGTAATTTTACGAGCGTCGTGGTCTGAGGTGATATCTCAATCAGAAATATCTGGAACGAGTCATTGAAAACCAATTTCGCACTTGCAGGTCACTCCATTAACACTGCATATTTTCTTGGCATTTTTGTGCCATTTTTTTTTGTTTTCCATTGTTAAACTCCCACGACATCGCACATCGAATATGCACTTTCAATTCATCCATTTTTGGGGGAGTGAAATTTAATATCTAACTACGATGTGCACGGTTTCACTGCTTAAGTATGAATGACAAATGAGGGTCTTTAAAAAACAGTACTTTCGATTTCAATTTTAAAAATCTGAATTTCGAAATGCGTCGTTACAATTTACTTCCAAAGAAAAAACGAAAATTACTTATTGAGTTGACCCAATAATATATATAACAAAATAACATACATACATACATACATACATACATACATACATACATACATACATACATACATATATCTATATCTATATCTATATCTATATAGGTATATGTGATGTATATATGCATATACTGTAGGCTTCATTCAGTTTCCGTATACCAAATTCACTCACAAGGCTTGCCCAAGCCATATGG
>NC_142939.1:59954895-59969895 GCF_046866305.1 Octopus bimaculoides | reverse complement strand
CCATGCATTTTTCTGGATTGTATTTCAAATGTGCTGAGCATATTTATCAATGTTTTGTTTTATGTAAAGCGCAATATATCTCCAGGAAGAGAGCTTAAAAAGTGAGGACAAATGACAGATACTTCTCTCTAAATTTAATAATCAATTAATGGTAAATCATGAATAAAAGTGTATTTCTGAACGCTTACGTGCATTGTTGAAGGCGCGTGGTGTAGCTGTTAGGTTTTTGCGTTCACCACCACGAGATGATGGCTCTGTTCTCGGACCGGGTGATGCGTTGCCTTCTTGAGCAACATACTTAATTCGACGTTGCCCTAGTTTACTTAACTGTAAATAAGTAACTCTGTGACTGTAACGGACCGACTTCCCGTTCAGACGGGAATGTCATGGTGTCGGTCACTTATACGTCATGGAAAAACAGGGAATCGGCGTTCTAAGTTGTAACAATGGAGATGGTACTTACTGTACTCGGGCATCAATGTTTCGATACATGTGGAAATTTATGACGTTTAACGTTATTGCTTTGGACATGTAGAATACATGTTCTTATCACTTTTATCTTTAATTGCTTCACCCATTGGACAGCGGTCGTGCTGGAGCACTGCTGTTGAGGAATTTCTTAAATAAATCGACCCCAGTACTTACTTTTCAACTCTGGCATTTATTCTATCGGATTTTTCCGCCGACCCATTAATTTACGGGGATGTAAACAAACCAACACCAGTTGTCAAACGGTGAGAGGAGGGACAAACATAAGCACAAAGACGCACACACCCATACACATATGCATGTGTGTGTATGCGTGTGTGTGTGTGTGTATGTACGTGTGTGTGCGCCGACCAATTTCCCTCGTAAGTTATTGGTCGTCCTCAGGCTGTAGTAAAAGAAACTTGCTCAAGGTGGCACGCAATGAGACTGAACTCAAAACCACGTGGCCGCCAAAGTGACCTTCTTAACTACACAACCATAATCGTCGCTGCGGAGATTCACACGAATAACAAACAGATTTTTGCTTTTCTTAGGGTTTGTGAACGTTGCACACTCTATTGCCACATGCTTAAACAAAGTTCCTGTTTGAATATGTATAATAAACTGACTAAAACATTCACTGATATCGCTGAAGTTCGTCAATCTGTATAAAAACTCGGTGTACACAATTGAAACAACATTAAATCAAAATCGTCACCTGTGTATCATACAAAATGTATGCGTTCCTTTTGAAGGCATTACACAGCAGAATTTTCTGAGATAAACATCAAGTGTTTAGAACACAATATATATCGGAGTGGGACGAGTATCATTGCTGCAGTGATTCACGGAAACAGCGGAAGCTTGCCAATCTTGTGCACCCGATTGTCAATAACACGCATGTACATTATATTCAGTGTACATATTCTGTTTACTTTTATCTCCCGCCTATTTTGCTTCAGTGTAATCTCTTCATATTCCAACATGTGTGTTTATATCTTCATTATTTCGCTCTTTTGATTTATTCAGCCAATCAGTTTCAAAACACATCTGGCATAGAATTTGTTTGAACACTAAACTAGTATTTCCAATAAAACAGACTATCATTCATTTTTTAAACATTTTCATACACTCTTAATCGAGAAATGGAAATATAAATGTGTCACATTTGTAAGCTGCATACCAACTCCTGGATATTTTCACATAGAATTTGGATTTTATTCAATAAACAATGAATTTGTTTAAAATATTTTATATGCAAACATGAAGACGTGAAAGCATTACATAGCAACAAAACTTATACATCTTTGTTACTCATTTATATTTTACTCACCTACCCTGGGATTTGCACTTCGGAAGTATTATGGAAAGTAATTTTATATAAAATACATGACTGAACATAAAAAAGCGGATTTATTCACTACTAAGTTGAGTCGTACCATCTGCATACACTGCATGAATTTCTGGTGAAAAGAATTCTACGCAGTTTGATACTCACCTGATATCGTCTGAGTGTGCAAATTAGTTCGTCTTAACAAGATACCTCAATTTAAGTACCTAAATAATCTGAATGTGAATTATATATATATATATATATATATATATATATAGTTTTAGGGAAAAGAGCCAAGGTTCATGAACTCATCGATGAAAATCCACTGTCACATATAGAAAAATTAATAAGTAAAAGCACAATAAATGCATACATACACACATAGTCACACACACATATACATACCTTATTAAAATAAACATCTGTATGTACACATATATACCTTGAGAAAATATTTGTCATTATATGCATACATAGATATATACGTGTATACACACATTTGCACGCGCGCATATATGCATGTGATTGCACAAACAATTGAAAATAGAACCCAGCACAAATGATGTTTGAGTTAAAATTGTTTACAATCAGCTTGCCACAGCTCCACATTACTCAGCATTTCACGACTCTCTGTCTGCCTATCTATCTATATATATATATATATATATATATATATATATATATATATATAACTATCTATCTATTTACACACAAATAGATTCACAAATTTCCCACATACTCTCGGTCATTTTCTCGACTATGAAATTGTCTAGACACACACACACACACACACACACACACACACACACACACACACACACACGCACGCACGCACACACACACACACACACACACATACACAGAGCACAACCACTCGGTCCCATACGAAACACTGCGTACATATAAATGAAGACTATTTATAATGAAACCACTCGGGGGCAAGTGTAGCTATATAAATGTCGAATGCTGGAGGTGTCTTATTGTCCATCTCCTATTCCTCAATTATCTCTAAGTCTTTAGTTACTTTACATTGTTATCTCCTTCCTTTGTTCTGCTTCGTCAATTGTTTATTCATCTCACTTTTAATTCTTCCTTTCAGATCTCTATTCATAGTAGTTTCTATTCATTCATAACATTTAAACAACTGTGCCCTGATATCATATTTCATAGCAGTTTTACGAATATACACACACAGATAAATGTAACTGTATTTTTTCCTTTGTGTGTATGTTTGCATGCATATGTCCATATAAATAAATATAGGTGTACATACATATACATGCTCATACGTACACACACACACATATGTATACATACATACATACATATACATATATATATATATATATATATATATATATGCATAAGTTTAATTAATCTTTATATGCATAAAACATAGTCATTGCATGGTTGAAGTTTAATATTTATAATAATACTATTGATAGTAAATTTCTATCAAAATAACGTACTTATATATAATACGATGTGGATATTCAGTTAAAAGCCTTTGGACAGAAAGGATGAAGGCTGTACGTGGGGCGCGAACCCCCACTCCTGTAAACATGGCGGACGCTCTACTGCTGGGCCAATATACTCCTTTGAATTTTCTTTTGAATTTAGAAACTTTATTCTTAACAGAGGGAAATGTATGTTGTTGACTCCATTAGCATTTAGAAACTTCAGTGGAACTGAACCCGGAACTACATGGTTGGGAAGCAACCGTCTTACCACACAGCCACACCTGCGCCTCTCTCTTTCTCTCTCTCTCTCTCTCTCTCTCTCTCTCTCTCTGTATATATATATATATATATATATATATATATATATTGCCTCGCTATGCTAACGTTTCTGCCAGCTCGCCATCTTTTCTTCTCCCTGACAATGGTTTCAAATTTTGACACAAGACCAGCAATCTTGGGACTTGAAATAATCGATTTCATCGATCCCAGTGACCAAACGTGTGCACACGCGCGTGTATCTAGTTGTATGTTTATGCACGTATACTTGGATGTGCGTATATATATATATATATATATATATGTATATATATATATATATATATATATATATATGTATATATATGTATCTGTGTATGTATATGTGCATCTAAGCACGAACACAAAAAAATTTTCGTCTAAGTATTATCTTCCTTTCAACTTCTACTTCCTTTTCTTTTTCTAAACAGTTACAACAGCGAAGGCTCACTACGTCATTTTCTGTAAACTAGAATGTATATTTTTCACGTTCATATTTGAATTTTTTGCGTTTCAATAATTTTTCTGTTTTAACTCATTCTCGAATTTGATTAAAATATAGTAGTACGTAAGTTGACTCAGGAAATCTTTAGTGAGACTTTTATTGATGTACTCGAAGAGACCCAGAACAGGTCGAAACATGTGTTGTACCCAATAAGATCTATTACATATTTCATCTATTTTATTAATACTGTTATATATATATATATATACACACATACATATACATGGGGGAGATATGAATGTATATATGAATATGTGTGCGCGCATGTGTGTGAGTGTGCGTGTATATATGTATGTTTTCCTATATATACACACACGCATACATATACGAGAGAGTGCAGCCGCTTGCCAAATATTGATCTTGAAGTCTGCTGTGCATGCGCACTCATTTTTAACGTTCTAGTTCACTTCCGCTGTTTACAGCAGAACTTGGAAGGAGGGTGCGTAGCGTGTGATCGTCGCATTGACCATGAGAGAGAAAACTGACATGGTGATAGCTACTCAGACGTCTATTCATAGTTGCCGAAAGTGCATGGAGGGGAGTGTATGAGCCCTACACAAGTATAAGAATGTTTCAGATGTTTTCAAGGTGGCCGATAAAACGTCAATAGTGACAAATGTTCTGGGAGACACGCAACCAGCAGAACTGAGAAAAAGATCGCAGATGTGAGTGCAGCTGTGAGGGGAAATCGTCGAATCACCATCTGTGAGTTATCAGAGGAGAAGCAGATTTGTTACGGTTCAGTTTAGTCTATTATCACTGAAAATTTGGGTATGAGACGCGTATCTGCCAAGTTGGTGCCAAAACTGCTTTAGTTGACCAAAAAGATACCCGAGTTTCAATTGCACAAGTTCTCCTTGATTATTTCGAGAACGATTAAAACTGTTTGAAAAGTTTGCGTAGGCCTCTGAGCAGGTATCGCCAAGCTTTGGGAAAAATTTGATGCAGATTCTCTGCTCAACTCTCTGTCTTGGTTAATGCGACGATCACACGCTACACACTTTCCTTCCAAGCATTGCTGTAAACAAGGGAAGTGAGCTAGAACGTTAAAACTTAGTGCGCATGCTTAAAAGGGTTTAATGTCAATCTGTCCAATCGGCTTCACTCTGAATGCTTCAGCTTCGTAACTATGGTAACGGTTCGGATACTTATTGATCAGACTACGTATGTGAACGTGTATATATATATATATATATATATATATATATATATATATATATATATATATATATATATATATATATATATATATAAATGTATGTGTGTTTATTCATTGTTTAAAAATAACACGGAAAAAATAAACAGTTACCAGTGTTACAAAAATTCACACAAGTACCAAGAATGTAACACCCTACTTATAAAGGTAGAAGCGCCAGGCTTAGGTGAAATGTTTTGTATAATATAGATAAATAAATAAATAAATGGAGTTAGACGCAGGTGTTATTCAAATTCTTTTACTTCCAACATGTTTCGGAGACAACATTGTTATTATTCCACAAGGAATAAAATGGTGTAAAACAATGCAATCTTCTCCTCAGGGAAAGAAAGGAACCAAACACAGCAATAAGATATTTTAACAGAAAGTGATGACTGCGTATAGGATGAAGGGAACGCTATCAAGCTTTTTTTAAAAAAACCTTTCGTAGATACAACGTCAAAGTAGTTTATAGAAAGAGAAGGAGGAGAAAGAAAGAAATTAGTAGAAAACTAATAGTGAAGAGATATAGAGCGATAGGAATGTAAGAAGACAGTCAAAGGTCGAATTTTATAAATTCTATAAGATTCTTTCTAAAAAATACTTTGACGTTGTATGTACTAACGGTTTTTTTTTAAAGAAAACTTGATAGCGTTCCCTTCATATACGTAAATTTAAATGACATGGAAGTAAGAAATCATTTGCTTTCTGCTGTTTCTGCTATATGTTATGAACTATGCGCTATTAGAAGTACCTGATTCTCTTGAATCTTAAAAATTATCAATCAAGATAGTATTTTCTTCATCTTCTACTCTTGTATTTGCACACATTTACAAAATGACTTTCTGAAATGAACTTCCATTATGCAGCTGAGGAGTACATTTTCATTGCACATCTTATGTGGTGTTCTCACTGCATAAATAAATAAAGTCAAGGTAGAAAATGCTAAAATAATTTTATAAAAAACATTTCAGTACCGGTTTCAGTCATTGAGACTTTTTGAAGGAAAACAATTAGATTTTGGAAGAATTAAAAGAAAATTTTTTTAAAAGAATATTTGCATAGTATTCAAATACAAAAGGCATTTTCCTTGTTTCTGCCTATCCCTGCCTCTCTTGTTTACTCTTGTGGGTTCGAGATCGTTGTGAAGGGAAGAAGAAGAAGAAGAAGCAGAAGAAGAAGAAGAAGAAGAAGGCGGAGGAGGAGGAGAAGAAGAAGAATGCGGGAGTGCCATGATAGTAATAGGATGTTAAATGATCACGTGCCCTGAAAGTGACTTGTTGTGGATGGTAGTAGTGATTGAATTCTTCAGACATCTCTTGAATGCATTCTTTATAAAATTTCCGTAGGTGTTATTCTAAGCAGCAGTAGTGGTAAAGTTAGGAAGGAGGTGGCGGAGAAGAAGAAGACAAAGAAGAAGGAGATAGAGAAGGGAGAATAAGAAACGAATGTAGGTGGTGTGATAGTAGTAGGATGTTAAACCTCCTTTTACCCCATAAGGAGTTACCAACGACATTTTCGTTCCAACAATCTACTAAACAACCATGCACAACAAACCCGTATCACAGGCAATAATTACCAACGACGGCCCCCTAAAACACCACATCCGAACATGGGATATCGGGGCACACTTTTCAATACCGTTCCAAGAACCCACACCAAAAGGGCAAAGTCGACCTCGGCGGAATTTGAACTCAAAACGTAAAGACAGTCGAAATATCGCTAAGCATTTCGCCCGGCGTGCTAACGTTTCTTATTTCGTTATTGCTCACAAGGAGCTAAACATAGAGGGGAAAAACAAGGACAGACAAAGGGATTAAGTCGATTACATCGACTCTAGTGCGTAACTGGTACTTAATTTATCGACCCCGAAAGGATGAAAGGCAAAGTCGACCTCGGCAGAATTTGAACTCAGAACAGAACCTAACGGCAGACGAAATATCGCTAAGCATTTCGCCCGGCGTGCTAACATTTCTGCCAGCTCGCCGCCTTCATACACAAACGCACACACACACACACACACACACACACACACACACACATTAATACCTGTATATTTATATAATTGCATTATCTATCACTCTTATCAATCTAGTTGGGCTATAGAAATTTTAAATCAATTTTATTATTACTCCTACTAAAACTACTGCTACTATTATCATTATCATCATCATTATTATTATAGTAGTAGTAGTAGTAATAGTAGCAGTTAAAGGTTTTGTTTTTATTATCAACGACATCGTTGTCGTTTTCTTCATCATCATCATGGTTTCCATTATCATCCTCTCTTAGGAGGCGATCGGACTATAAATAATAGACTCTTTGATCGCATCAAACGTCAAAGAAACGAGTTATAACGTAGGATTTAGTGAGGCTTTTCCCGTCTCTTTGCTTTTTTTCCTTGTTTTTTTGATTTTTAAATAACTTATTCTGATCAGTTTCTTTGTTCTTTTCATTTTACCTATGATTCACTGGTATTGTGTTACGGTTTTCATTCGTTCAAAACCATATCGGATTTTATATATGTACATAGTTACATACATGCACACATACATACGTACATACATACACACATGCATACATATATTACTATATTCTTATACAAATATATGTTATATATGTGTGTATGTCTCTGTGTGTGCCTGAGTATGTTTTAGTGCTTATATATCTAGAAACACACACTCACATATATATACTTATATATATATATATATATATATATATATATATATATATATATATATATATATATATATAAATGTATATCTATCTATCTATCTATCTATCTATATGTATAATATATATATATATATATATATATATATATATATATAGTAAATGCTTTGATATTCATAAGCGGGCGACTGAAAATTGATGGGCGTCAGATTTTGTTGTTATCAGACAAAATGAATTTTAGCATTTAGTTCCAACGCTTTGCTGTCTGAGTTCAAATTTCGCTTGGATCTATATTGACTTTTATCGTGTTGTGTGTTTTGTCAAGGACGGATGAATAATATCACAGCATAAATACACCTCCATCACAGATGTTTCGTCTGTTTGCCAATGCAAATAAGCCGTTATTATTGGTTTCAAATGCTGGCACAAGGCCAGCAAGTTGAGGGGAATGGTAAGTTCGACACGTGGACTCCAGTACTCAGCTGGCACTTATTTTATCGACCCCAAAAGGATAAAAAGTAAATTCGATCTTAGATGAATTTGAACTCAGAACGTAAATTGCCGGAAGAAATACCGCTAAGCATTTTGCCTGGTGTGCTAACGACTGTGCTATTTCAATGACTTAATATTCTTTCCTTACTATACGAATTGGGCCTGATATTTGGAGAGAAGGGGAGCAGTCAATTACATCCACACCTGGGCTCAACTAGTACCTATTTTATCAACCCCGAAAAGTAGGAAATTCTTTGATCCGAAGTCTGAGAGAACGCATTAATTAGCAGCATTGAAAAATGAGAGGAGCAGGCAAAATATTGCCCCATAACTTAGCAGGCGTTAGGAAGAGTACGATAGTATAAGTACCAGGATTAAAACAAAATAACTAACTAGAGTCGATTTGTTAGACTAAACACTTCAAGGCATTACCCCAGCATGGTCGCAGTCTAATGACTAAAAAGAGTAAGTCATAGAGGATAAAAGATAAAACCTTCACGTGAATATGAGACTGCGCCTATTGTAACCTTCAGTTGCTGACCATTTCCAAAGCTAAACTGAAACTCCAACCAGAGACTTACGTACACGTCAACCAACTAAAATTCATAGCCATTGAAATAAATATCATAGCCAATAGATCCGTTGTTGGGATCAACCGTTCATACTTTGTTTTTGACACCTTTCTCTCTAAACTAGCAAGTTGCGGAACACCTCTGACCCTTCTCTCGTTCTCAAATCAGTACATTTATGTTATTCCCCCAAATGCTTCGTAGTAAAAGCTGCCTTACCAATAATTTCCTTGGAAGTCTTCAAATAGATATTTTTCTCTACATTGCGAGAAAAGCATATAATCTCTTTCTCTTTCTCTTCTCTCTCTCTCTCTCTCTCTCTCTCTCTCTCTCTCTCTCTCTCTCTCTCTCTTACACACACACACACGATAATAATAATAATAATAATAATAATAATAATAATAATAATAATAATCATAATCATAATAATTCTTAAACATTCTCTAGAACAACACTATGTACAAATCGAAATATATGGTACCCTACGCATAACACCTACATGAACTTCTAACTTGTTGTCTCTTGAGGTCTCTGGGTGAGACTTGGATCCAACTTGTACAAATGCAAAGCAAAAGTCAAACATAATATAATAATAATAATAATAATAAAAATAATAATAATAATAATAATAATAATAATAATGATAATAATAATAATAATAATAATAATCCTTTCTAATATAGGTACCAGACCTGAAAAATTATGATAGTCGATTATATGTAACCTAGTGCTCAACTGGTATTTATTTTATCGACCCCAAAAGATAGAAAGACAAAGTCGATCTTGGTGGAGTTTGAGCTCACAAAGTTGAATACTGGGGTTGATGTAATCGACTTTTCGCTCCCCCAAAATTGTAGGCCTTGTGCTAAAATTTGAAACCAATCCAATAAATAACGCAATCACGGCGAGATGGCGGAATCGTTAGCCCACCGGACAAAATGCTGAGTGACGTTTCGTCAGTTTATACGTTCTGAGTTCAAATGTCACCGAGGTCGGTTTACCCTTTCATCCTTTCGGTGTCAATAAAATAAGCACTATTTGAGCACCGGGGTGGATATAATCGACTCACACCCTCCACCCACCTAAATTTCTGGCCTTTGAAACCAATATAATAAATAAAGGAAGCTGAACTATGGCCAAATTGTCAGAGCGTTGGAATAATGCTTTGCAGTAATTGTTCCTTTTAGGAACAAATAGGGCGGCGAGCTGGCAGAAACGTTAGCATGCCGGGCGAAATGCTTAGCGGTATTTTGTCTGCCGTTACGTTCTGAGTTCAAATTCTGCCGAGGTCGACTTTGCCTTTCATCCTTTCGGGGTCGATAAATTAAGTACCAGTTACGCACTTGGGTCGATGTAATCGACTTAACCCCTTTGTCTGTCCTTGTTTGTCCCCTCTATGTTTAGCCTCTTGTGGGCAATAAAGAAACAAGCATGTGTTCCTTTTGTGTGTCAAATCACGCTGATGTCAAATTTACATTTCATTATTCATTATAAAAAATCCCGAAACATTGCTGTCCCGCTCTCTAGAACACATAAGGGCTGGTTATTCGGTTTCCATGAGGTATTAGCGACCGAGACGACAACACTCCCCATGATCGGACACCAATCTGTCGCAGTGTTACTTCATTTACAGCTGAATGAAGTGGAGCAACTTGAAATGAAGTGTTCAAAAATAAAACGCACCGACCACTCCGGGAATCGAAACCAAAATTTTGCAATCGAGAATATAACGCCCTAAATATGAGTCACACGCTTTCAATATTCCATGATCGATATAAGATATCAGTCAAGGGCTGAGGCTGATTTAATCGACGAAACCCTTGTACTTATATTAGAAGTAATATAATAAATAACAGTAATATATTGCGGCGGTCATGTTGTACGAACACTTCTATAAAGTTTCTTCTGTACTTAAAAAGAAATTTTTATTTTAAAGAGATTATAGAGCGATAAGTTTGCAGTAACGGTTTTTATAGTAGTTAATCACCTAATTTTATATTCTGATTCCACATTTCAAGAGATTTTCACTTTGGTTGTTTCATCTCACTGAGGTCGATGAAACATCCATAAATAATAGAGTGATGTCGAAACAATCAACTATATACTCTCCTCGTGAAAGATTAACTTTGTGATGTGTCAAAAGGAAATAATATTTTAGGAGAAAATGAGATGCTTTACTGAGATGAGAGATTCACAAGTGTCTCAGACTAAATACGTTAGCGTTATTTTGTTTCTGTTCAAGGCGGCGAGCTGGCAGAATCGTTAGCATGCCGGGCAAAATGCTTAGCGGCATTTCGTCCGTCTTTACGGTGTGAGTTCAAATTCCACCGAGGTCGAGTTTGTCTTTCATCCTTTCGGGGTCGATAAATTAAGTACTAGTTGAGCACTAGGGTCGATGTGATCGACTAATCCTTTCTTCACAAATTTCAGGCTTTGTGCCTATAGTAGAAAGGTTATTTTCATTCCTCCCAAGGCGGCGAGGTGGTAGAATTGTTTGCACGCCGGACAAAGTG
Source organism: Octopus bimaculoides (assembly GCF_046866305.1). Classification (NCBI taxonomy): domain Eukaryota; kingdom Metazoa; phylum Mollusca; class Cephalopoda; order Octopoda; family Octopodidae; genus Octopus; species Octopus bimaculoides. The sequence continues at coordinate 59,958,390 of NC_142939.1, read as the reverse complement.
TTTAGCGGTGTGTCGTCCTTCATTACGTATGAGTTATATATATATATATATATTATTTATTTCAGTCATTTGACCGCGGCCAGGCTAGGGCACCACCTTTAGTCGAACATATCGATCCCAGGACGTATTCTTTGTAAGCCTAGTACTTACTCTATCGGTCTCTTTTGCCGAACTGCTAAGTTACGGGGACTTAAACACACCAACATCGGTTGTCAAGCGATGGTGGTGGTGGGAGCAAACACAGACACACAAACACACACACGTATATATATATATATATGTGTGTGTGTGTGTGTGTGTGTGTATACGACAGGCTTCTTTCAGTTTCCATCCACCAAATCCACTCACAAGGCTTTGGTCGGCCCGAGGCTGCAGTAGAACACATTTGCCCAAGGTGCCATGCAGTGGGACTGAACCTGGAACCATGTGGTTGGTAAGCAAGCTACTTACCACACAGGTACTGTTATATGTCTATAAACCAGTGTGTGTGTACTCATACATTTCTGATTCACTCTCCATCTACTCGGACTGTGAATATATACTAAGTACAAAGCCTAATTTTAATAATGAATGAAACCAATGTATTACAGGAAATTGTTTCACGAACTTCGAAGTAGCTGACACACACACACACACACACACACACACACACACACACACACACACACACACACACACACACACAAATACGCAGACATGACATGTAAATTGATACCCCATAAAACATCGCTTTTGGTTAAAATTTTTTATTGATTGACATTTTTATGTTTCAAGTTCTGTATGTGACTGTTTAATCATGCCATGTACAAAAGAAGCCTTGGAATTGTTTGAATTTCAAAGAGGCCGTATTGTGGGTCATTCTAAAGGTAGATATAGTCAGCGTAACATCGCAGAAAACCTTGGGATCCCGCTTTCTACGGTTAATAGAGTGATTGTGCAACTCACCAGAGAGGGGAAGGAGTCCACATCACTTCGTTCAGATCAACCAGGGCCTTCCGACAGGTCTTTGCTCTTTGTTAAAAGAGGTATGGAGGATAATTCGCATTGCAAGGCCTCTGATATTGCAGAAAAAGTTGATGTCAAGTATCTCCACAAACTTGGTTACTATGGCAGAGCAGCAAGAAGGAAGCCACTTCTTCGACCAGCCAGCATCAAGCTGAGAAAAGATTGGGTCAGGTGGAGAGGCCACTAGCCTTTTGGGACACTGTCATATTCTCCTGTGAGTCCAGATTTGCTGTATTTACTGACAGTGGTCGAGTGTTGGTCTGGAGATCCTGCGATCAAGAATGAAACACGGCAGCTATTCTGTGATGGTCTGGGGAGCAATTTGAAGCAATGGTTGATCAGAGCTGGTGGAGTTTGATGGAAACATGAACTCAGAAAAATATATGTCCATATTGCAGAAAGGACTCCCTCCGGTCTTCTCCAGTGGTGAAATGCTTAAGGAAGTTTCTTTATTTATGGAAGATGGGGCTCCTTGTCACACGATTTAAATGACCCAAGATTTGTTGGATGAGAATGGCGTTAAAAAGCTTCCATGCCCAAGCCAGTCACCAGATGTGAACCCTCTGGGACATAATGGACAGGGCACTTCATAAAAAGAACAAGAAAGCATCTTCTAAGCCAGATCTTTTGAGATTACTGCATGAAACTTGGCAAGAAACTCTTCAAGAGAATATTCGTCATCTGATCAGTAACATGCCTAATAGGGTCCTTGCATTGAAAAATGCAAAGGGCACGTCTACTAAATATTAAATATTTACATTATAACAATTAATAAATAATTTGAATGCATAATTTCAGATTTAAATAAACTTTAATGACTATAGGGGTGTCTATTTTCTTCTGTCATGTATATATATAAAATATATATATAACAATTGAAAGACAAGTGTCATTTTATTACGGCCGTTTCTAACGACTTCTTTAATTGATTAATGAGTACATTATATTATTATAAAGAATCCGTTTACCTCAAATGAATATAAGAACTTTACAGTCAAGGACATTCCAAGTGTTTAATATATTTTAAAAAACACAGAGCAAAATATTTTCAATGATCCTGTTACTATTTCATTTGACAGAATGGATTTTCCAAAGTAATGTACATTCAATCAGATCAGAGAAATTTAGTGGTTAGCCGGAATTTTACTAGGGGGGAAGGAATAAGCGACCTCCACTGATCCCATTTATCCCCACTTCTAACAATAGAGAAGGCAGTAGCACTGTTTGTCTGGGATATATCTGTCATGGAGTTGCAAATTGTCTACTGGTAAGCGGTAAGAAAATGATTTGTGGTCAAGAGAGAAAGAGAGAGAGATAGATAGAGACAGAGAGAGAGAGAGAGAGAGAGAGAGAGAGAGCTAGATAGATAGAGAGAGAGAGATGAGGTTTGGACTCGTGATCTAAAAAAAATAAAAGATAAGATTCCTAACTGAATTCTGTAAAGTATTTACTCCGACTTCTAACGGCCTCAACCAGCCAACATCACCCCCCAAACAGAATGCTAGTGATATGGTTTAACTTAATGAAGTGTGTTCTTAATATCTGGAATATTTATTTTATAATTATCTTAGTAACCTATAAAAAAAAAGAACGTAATTAATTTTTAGAACGCTGAAATACAGGTCGTCTAATTGTCGTCATACATTTACTCTTGGTGTCAAGTTGCAATAATAACCAAACTTAACCCTCTTAAGATCAACTCCCTATTTTTTTTTATTTATCTAATTTCTAATACCTACTACGCAATAATTAAATACGTGTGTGTGAATTGCTTTCTTTTATTTTGTTAGTTAAATTTATGCGTTTGCCTGCTGTTTTATTTGTATCTAATTATTTTAGTTTAAATTTTGATTTTATATATTGTTAAATAGAAAATGTAATTTTAAAATACTTCACGTTTCGAATTAATGTGGCACAAAGAAAATGCAAAACAAATAAAAGGAAAGGTAGAACGAGAGCTAACACTTGTAATTTCAAGTGTTAGCTTACGTAGTATAAAATCTGTAGATTGATCCTTGAAGTTCGTGTAACGACATTTGAACGAGGCGATCGTTTCTTTTCAGCCCACTAAGCGATTTCACACAATTTATTTACCTTCCTATTCCTTATCTTCGTCATTTGTCCATTTACCAGCTCTGTCTTATTTTCGTTATATCTTAATTTAATTTCCTCTTAGCATGTAATTTTTCAAGAGGTTAAATTTATTTCGGTTCTTAAAAATGGATAATTAAGAGGTTTTCATTTGAGATGAGCATGTTTTCAAAGAATGACAACAGCGTTCATATATATATATAGTAGCGGTAAATCTCTTTCGCTCTCTGTCTCTCTTTACATACATAAATTCATGTATAAATACATACATGCATACTTACATATATATACGAATAACTGCTCTATATGATAGAGTGTGCTTCTCCTCCGGATTTATGTATTTCTACAAGCGATATATATATATATATATATATATATATATATATATATATATATATA
>NC_142939.1:59947395-59949895 GCF_046866305.1 Octopus bimaculoides | reverse complement strand
CTTGCAGTATCTTGCATTCTGGTAATAACACTTGTAACGGCATTCTTATCGAGCTATATCAGTGCAAACCTTGCCCTTGGGCAACATCAGTGGCGTTGAAGACGTAGACACGCGTGAATACATCATATCGGATTTCATAAAATCTTTAGTTTTGGCTGTTTAACCGAACGCCTGGAAATTCTAACGGCTAAAACACTTCTTAATAGAGAATATGAGAACAGTATTAATTTGTCTACACATAGCCCTCTTTGTCTTAACAGGTTGCTTTTGTTTGAATATATGTATGTATGTATGTATGTAGGTAGGTAGGTACGTATGTATACATATGTGCACATTTGTATGTTTTGTTTTATAGTTGCATATCTAGACATGCTCATATATATTTAAATGATAAACTTCTGGAAAGTTTTACATATTTTTATGGTTCCAGCGATGGATTGGATCTGTAGTCTTCGAATTAGCTTTCTTCTTTCTGGTTTTGAGAAGCCTAATTTCTCAACATTGGTATTTAGGAAGTGTGTTACATATCCCAGAACCCCAATAATTACAGGTATAAACATGTATATATGTATGTATTTATGTATGTGTTTATATTATTATAAATCCATTTCAGTCGATTTTACCAATCATTTTCGTACACGAGTTTTGGGGGGGAAAAACCCCCAATACTGACGAGTGTTAGTATTGTTAGGAAGAGTAGAGAGACCATACTCTTCTGATTATAAACATCAATCCAGTAATTATAAATGTAAATATAGATTTATTTCAGAGGTGACTGCTTTTTCATTATTAAAGGGTATTACCATTAACACTAAAACATTACTGACTTACATTTTTTTTATTAACGCTGTGGTTTTCGTTTATTAGTAGTTTTTCCTTGGTTTACTTGTATTTTCGTTATGTGGAAGTTGATTACATTAGGAACGCCATCCTTCTCTTAACAAGCTACAGGATAAGCATACAAGTAACGATATATCGTCTGAAGAAGAATGGTGACTTGCCTAACTAACTGAAAACCTACAAGATACTTATCGGTTTACTTTTAGGCTGATCGAATTTTCTACTTCCATGACAATCAATACATTATTGAACTACCACCACTAAATTTGTGCAACAACGATGTTGAAGAAGAAAAAATAAATAACACTACGAATTGGCTGAGTAGGTTGTCAGAGCTTTAAGACAGTCTATCTGATTCTTGCCAATCTGTGTTCAACTCCCATCATGGTCAATTTGGCTGTTTATATTTACGGGATCAATTTGACAAAACGACTAAGGTGGATTAACAGAACTGTAAAAAAAAAAAAACTTTTGAATGGAAGGCATCGTGCTATTTGTTCTGGTTCTCTGCATTCTAAGTTTAAATCCATGCCAAAACTTACTTGGGTGTTTCTGCGCCGGGAAAAATGCTTAGCGACATTTCGCCCATCTTTATGTTCTAAATTCAAATTCCGCCGAGGTCGAATTTGCCTTTCATCATTTCAGGTTCGATAAGTACCAGCTGAATTCTTGGGTCGATGATATCAACTTAGCTCTTCCCTCAAACTTGCTGGCCTTGTACCAAAATTTCAAACCAATATTAATGTATTGTAAGGCGGTGAGCTGGCAGAATCGTTAGGACGTCGGGCAAAATGCTTTGCAATATTGTCCGTCTTTACGTTCTGATTTCAAATTCGGCTGAGGTCGACTTTGCCTTTTTCATCCTTTTGCTATTGATAAAATAAGTACCAGCTAAACACTGGGGTTAATTTAATTGACTTAACCCGTCCCACGAGATTGCTGACCTTGTGCCAAAAATTTGAAATCAATATCAATGTACTGTAGGCAGCGAATTAAAGAATTCGTTGTAGAGTGGGATACAATGTCTTGCGGTATTTGATACGATTCTGTGTACTTTGCATTGAGCTCCTGCCTACGTGAACTTTACCTTCCACCCATACGGTGTTAATTTAACTAGGGTATCAGTCAAATACAGTAGTCGATTCTACTCCCTCTTTGTCTCTTTCTCTGTCTGTCTGTCTACCTGTCTCTTTCAATCTCTCTCTGTCTCTCTTCAAGAATCGCCGACATTTCGCTGTGTGACGTTTCGTGCCCCCACCACCATAACCCCCCCCCCCAGCATTTCTTTGTACCAAAATGGAGAAATTTTGAGCGAATAACAAACAATGTTTTCTTATAGAAAAGCTGATAAGCTACAGGAATCGCCCCCGGCCAGATCGATGTGTAGTCCAGCACGAAAGGAAAACAAAATAGACCAATTATGATGAATAGAGTTAATTATTAGGATTTTCATAATCCGAAATATCAGTAATTGGATAATTAACCATACTGGCTCGGTGTTGCTTCAAAATGGATTTTGAAGATTTCGTATACTATTTGAAGGCACCAGGATATCATCTGGTTCTTTACTTTCTGTGTTCAAATACGACCGAGGTTGACATTGGCTTTAATCCTTTCGGATTCGATAAAATAAAATATCAACCCAGTATTAGGATTGATG
>NC_142939.1:59937395-59942395 GCF_046866305.1 Octopus bimaculoides | reverse complement strand
GTGGATGTTACTGTTGCTTTTAGCCCCAGGAGGACATCTCCTCCAGCTGGCTTATCGACACACGACTGTGTCCTGTTTGCCAAGGGAGTTATCCCTCTCACCACGGCCAGCAGCACGAACGTATCCGGATTTCAGGGTTATTTCCCTTCGTCGGCGTTCGACAGCTGATGACCTTGGTGACAGAGAAAAACCTGGCAAATCTTATATCTTCTTTTCCAGTGGCATTCTTCACTGATATTGAAAAGGTGAAAACAAGCAATGTTAATTCTCTAAATGAAGTATTAACAGTAACTGCACGATAAAGTGTAGTATATTGCCACTTAAGTGTGGCTGACCCCTAGGGGTGGATGTTACTGTTGCTTTTAGCCCCAGGAGGACATCTCCTCCAGCTGGCTTATCGACACACGACTGTGTCCTGTTTGCCAAGGGAGTTATCCCTCTCACCACGGCCAGAAAAGAAGATATAAGATTTGCCAGGTTTTTCTCTCTCACCAAGGTCATCAGCTGTCGAACGCCGACGAAGGGAAATAACCCTGAAATCCGGATACGTTCGTGCTGCTGGCCGTGGTGAGAGGGATAACTCCCTTGGCAAACAGGACACAGTCGTGTGTCGATAAGCCAGCTGGAGGAGATGTCCTCCTGGGGCTAAAAGCAACAGTAACATCCACCCCTAGGGGTCAGCCACACTTAAGTGGCAATATACTACACTTTATCGTGCAGTTACTGTTAATACTTCATTTAGAGAATTAACATTGCTTGTTTTCACCTTTTCAATATCAGTGAAGAATGCCACTGGAAAAGAAGATATAAGATTTGCCAGGTTTTTCTCTCTCACCAAGGTCATCAGCTGTCGAACGCCGACGAAGGGAAATAACCCTGAAATCCGGATACGTTCGTGCTGCTGGCCGTGGTGAGAGGGATAACTCCCTTGGCAAACAGGACACAGTCGTGTGTCGATAAGCCAGCTGGAGGAGATGTCCTCCTGGGGCTAAAAGCAACAGTAACATCCACCCCTAGGGGTCAGCCACACTTAAGTGGCAATATACTACACTTTATCGTGCAGTTACTGTTAATACTTCATTTAGAGAATTAACATTGCTTGTTTTCACCTTTTCAATATCAGTGAAGAATGCCACTGGAAAAGAAGATATAAGATTTGCCAGGTTTTTCTCTCTCACCAAGGTCATCAGCTGTCGAACGCCGACGAAGGGAAATAACCCTGAAATCCGGATACGTTCGTGCTGCTGGCCGTGGTGAGAGGGATAACTCCCTTGGCAAACAGGACACAGTCGTGTGTCGATAAGCCAGCTGGAGGAGATGTCCTCCTGGGGCTAAAAGCAACAGTAACATCCACCCCTAGGGGTCAGCCACACTTAAGTGGCAATATACTACACTTTATCGTGCAGTTACTGTTAATACTTCATTTAGAGAATTAACATTGCTTATATATATATATATATATATATATATATATATATATATATATATATATACAGACACAAGAATGGGCTTCTTCCTGTTTCCGTCTACCAAATCTACTCGCAAGACTTTTGTCAGTCCCTGAGCTATAATATAAGACGTTTGAACCCGGAACCATGTGGTTGGGAAGCAAAATTCTTACCTCACACCCACACCTGTGCCTAATGCCATTAAGAATGTAAGCTATTCGAAGCCATCTGCCGCCAGGAGTCGAAAGCTGGTATAGAGATTTAACTCAAAGATTGATATAAACAGAGAGATAGATAGACAGGTAGAGAGATAGATCGATAGATAGACAGGTAGAGAGATAGATCGATAGATAAATACAAATAAATATTGAAAGACGGTCAGATAGTCATATAGATAGACAGCGAGATAGTTAAATGGATAGATAGACAATGAGATATAGATTGATAAACAGATAAACAGACAGGTAGATAGATAGATGGATGGATGGATGGATGGATGGATGGATGGATGGATGGATAGAGGGATGGATAGATAGTGGATAAATTGATAGACAGTTTGATAGACTGATAGATATGTGGATTGATATGTAATTAGAAAGATGCATCCACGAATATGGGTTGAGGTAAAGAATACGCACACCACCCGTTTTCGGCGTAGCCCTAACCCTAACACTAATCCTAAACACCGGGTGTGCGTATTATTTACCTCGGTCTGAATATGCGTGTGTGTGTGTGTGTATAAACAGACAACCAGATAGACAGACAGACAGACAGACAGACAGATAGATAGATAGATAGATAGATAGATAGATAGATAGATAGATAGATAGATAGATAGATTGATAGATAAATAGATAGATAAATAGATAAACAATTAGATAAATAGAAAGATATATAGACAAACATAGATAGATAAATAGATATGTAGAAACAAATATAGATGGAGAGGATGAATTGCTATCTTACATCGATCGGTCGTTACTCTTTTGCTGTAAAATGTGTAATTTGTGCTTCAAATTTCAATGACAATTTCCATATCAACATTTATACATTCCTCATTTAAAAATACTTAGTTGCAGGATTCCTAATAAATGCTACAGTAGCAACCACTGCCTTTTGAAGTTGATAAATAAAGATTTTGTTTAAATTGAAATATATGGAAGCCATCTCTTACGGTGATAGTATTTTATACGATCACCAAGTTTAATCTCTAATGATGCTGCTATTCATTATTAAATAACCAACGACTTTTGAAGCTTTTGCATCTAACGATTAGGTCCATAATTTGAATGAGATGCTTTTCTAGAACGCACAAAAAAGCAAACACACAGACACAAACACACACGTACCCATACAAACACGCGCACGCACACACACACACACACATGCGCGCGCGCAGTAACAATATTTCTGAATGTGGTAACACATCATGCTAGAAACAGCAGCTAAATCTCACCTTACTATGAAAAGCAAACGAAGCAAATACTATTTTAACTTCCAAGCAAAATGCTGCGTTCTGGTAAGATTGTTAGAACGTGGAGAAAAATGCGTTCCAATATTTCTTTCCAATCATTATGTTCCGAGTTCAAACTCCATCGTGGTTGATAAAATAAATACCAGCTGAACACTGGGATCAATGTAGTTGTGTAACCCTAACCCTTACCTCTAAAATTGCTAGCCTTGTAGCAATTGTTCTTTCTACAATTAGGCACAAGGCTTGAAATTTGGGAGAGTGCTCAGCCGAATTTTTTTAACTGGAGTTTCAATTTAGTTTTGCAAATGGTCGGCAGCTGAAGTGAGGTTAAGGTACACAGAAAGAAGGCTAGTATTCGCGTCAAGATTTATCTTTCAGTTAGCAAACTAGCTCGTTGAGAAAATCTTTATTTGAGACGAAAGCAGTATTTATACTGAGAAGTAATGTTTATCGCCGCCTAAACATGGGTCTTCTATAAGAACAGACGATACTGCTATTTTAAACCCAGGTGGATGCCTCTTTCAGCTGGTTATTCAATGCGTTTCGCACACGATATATATTGCAAGCAGGGAGAGAAGTCCTAACTTGTTCGGAGGCCACCAGATCATGATTTCGGCGTCATTTTAGTCTTCTTCAGTGACGGATACTCGCCTGTTAGTCATTGCAGTATCCTCTGTTCTCATAGAACTCTCACGTTTAAGTGGCGATAAGCATTATTTATCTTTCAATCTTTTATATTTTACTTGTTTCAGTCACTGGACTACGTCATCATCTTGAAGTGCTTATTCGAGCAAATTGATTCCAGTACCTATTTTTTCAATGTCTGGTACTTATTCAATTGTACATTTTATCCCGAACCTTTTAGTAACCAGGACATAAAACCGGTTGTCAAGCGGGGGAAGAAACAATCGCAAAGACACACACATATAATACAACTAACTGGCACTCCGTCGGTTACGAAGACGAAGCTTCCAGTTGATCTGATTAACGGAATAACCTGCTCGTCAAATTAAGATGCAAGTGGCTGAGTGGTCCACAGACACGTGTGCCCTTAATACAGCACCCGGGGATATTCAACGTGACACAGAATTTGACAGGGCAAGCCCTTTGAAATATAGGTACGACTCCTTTTTGCCAGCTGAGTGGACAGGAGCAGGATGAATAAAGTGTCTTGCTCAAGGATACAACGCACCGCCGAGAATTGAACTCGACCTTACGATCCTGAGCTGAATACCTGTTGCCACTAAGCACCAACGCAGCGCCTTCATAACATAATATATGTGTGTGTGCGCGTATGTGTGTAGATATCTAGATAGATAGGAATGAAAGAATCCTATTAATTTCCATTCACCAAATCCGTTCAACTGGTACTTCATCGACCCCGAAGCTATGAATGGCAAATTTGACCTCAACGAAATTTGAATTAAGTACGTAAAGAACCGGAAGAAATGCGGCCAAGAATTTTGTCCGACGTGTTAAGGATTCTGCCAGCACGCATCCTTTTTGTTGATAATAATGACAAAACCAATCTTTTCCTCGAATTTCTTAACAGAAACGATAGCACAAGCAAGGAAAGTAAGTCTGTTAAATATAAACCAGAACGGTCACGTTGCTGGGGCTTACCTAAAAGGTGAAGAGACAAAGTGAGAATGAAGTGGTTGTTTGTGACATTATTCATCATGTTTGAAGGGCAGACCTGAAGATTACGAACCGACATGGGTTGGCACGAACAGACATGTTGCTCTCTGCGGAAAAATGCGTATACTCTCATAGATTTTCACAAATTAGGGTAGAGAAAGATTAAAACAAATTGGCGAGGAAATAAGTCAACTGAGGGATATATTTTAAAGTAACGTATGGACTGGTACAATGTTGGATTGAAGTCAACAGATAAATGCTTTGAAAGAAGTAAGCTCCGAAACAGGAGTCTAGTAGGGTTTCTTAAGACGTCTGTTTAAAGCTGAAACAACTTAAAGAGTTATATATATATAAGTTGAAAACGCCTTGAGAATAGTTAAAATATTTTAAAACATATTTGAACCTTTAATCGGTTTCACTGATTTTCGAAACGTTCAAAT